>NC_087244.1:0-118044 GCF_034640455.1 Diachasmimorpha longicaudata
CTTCTTGTTTATCAATGTACACGGTTGTACATGAAGTTTCATGGGTAACTCACGATCCAGAGGATGCAATTCCTTGGCACGAACTGGACAATATGCAGAGTTATTGGGCTTCCACAGAGACTCACAGAATTTATTGATGAGAGCATACCTAAAAACACGATGATTTCAAATAGATTAGAAAATTATTTTTAAACGTCCGTATAAAATTTTGTAAAAAGTCCAAAACATACCTTTCTGGAAGTGAATTTCTGCTGACATCCTCTCCTCCCAGGAGATACGCATCGACAATATGCAATGCTTCAGTTCTCCGGATATTATTTTCCAGTCCTCTCATCTCCTCCACCAGTTCAGCATAAACAAATGTATTAGGAGGCAGTTCAATATTGTCGGCCCTCTCCCAGGTATTCTTCACCAACCTAAAGACATTGGTTCTTCCCATACCCAAGTAGAAAGTCAATTGTTTGCTAGGTGTTGTTCCACTGGCATCCGATCCACAGAGTACTGCATACCAATCACAGGGATTTTCCAGGATAGTCGTTGTCACATTCTTAGAAGTCAAAATCATGGGAGGAGCGCTCAGGTACTTTACAACAGATTCGACGACGATTGAACGAAGTCTCTCCTCTGGTTTCAAGAGCATGGGGACTATTCTAGTCTGGTCCGGTAGATGCCAATATTCAAGACACTCCTTCTTCATCTGCGTCTGCTTCGGCTCAGAGAGGTTCCGATTCTCGGCAAAGGCAGCGATCTTCAAGAGTCCCATCACTTGTTTCCTTCCCAGATCGTTGTTGGAACTACAAATATAGTTGTAGAAGCTATCGGCATCTTGGAGCAACTCCACAGGTACCAATTCCCTGATATCGCCGTTCCCGTCAGCCCTCAGAAGAACTTCCCTAGCATATGAAAGATAGTTGATCACAGCCTCAATTTCACTCTTCTTCTTCTCGCAAATCAAGTACCTAGAACACGAGAAAGAAAAATTAATGAAATTATTGGAAAATTTACAAAAAAAAAAAATGTATTTTATATTGTAAAAATTAGACAATACACACCTTTCAGAGTTGCCAGGTCTAGATGTATTCGGCTTGAAAATTGATATTTTTTCAAAGCATCTGTATAGCAAGTAAATCAATCCCACGCTGAATGGTGTGAACAGATCGAACAATTTAGTAACAAAGTGTCCACCTGTCCGCACAATCTTAAGGGCCACCAGGCATTGGCACAAGTATAACTGTTTCGACAAAATCTCCTGAATACTTTCTATTCCCTCAACCGAAAATCCTCCATCAGCCATCATGAAGTGAACACCCTGTCCTTGGGTATGATTCATGATAAGTTGTTGATAGGCGAGTTGATTCTCCAGATCATAAATATTACCATCACCCTTGGGTCCATAAAAAGGATGAAAAGTTTCTGGTGGTCCAGCGTAAAAGTTATGTAATTGAAAGTCGTTGGAGCCCCTCAGGGTGAATCCAAAGCCCTTTGCATGCCACTTCCTCCTCCACAGGACATATTCACTGAATCCTCCAGGACCGGCGCATACGTCGGCGAAGTAGAGGATCTCATTTGGATTTGCCGTTGTTGGATTAGTGAACATGAAATTGCAGGCTCTGTCAATATTAGCCATTTTTACAGCATCTCGATTAAGAAAAAATACACCTCTGATTGTTTCAAAGGGATTCGAATGAATCCTCGCCCTTTGTATTTCAGATTTTTCTAAACCATCGAAAATGCTCTTCGAGCTTATGACCTGGTGAAGGATCTGGGGCTCGCAAAATAAAGTTTCATCATCAATGGTCTTTTTCCAGGGAGCCCTGCGCATCCAACCCCTGAAATCCTCTGCTATTGGTGGTTCCTGATCATTTCTCAACCAGTAGATTTTCTCCCTAACGCTTATGATTTCTTGGGATGGATCCCATTTCCCAATGGCTTTGATCAGAGCTTGGTTACTATGACCCAAACCTCGTCGACCCTTATGCAAAGAAGCCTGAATGGGCTCAGCGATAAAATGATTTTTCTTACCCAGGCCCTTGCCACGAGTAAAGTCCATATTTTGCATTATTGTATGGACGACGTTCGAAGTCACGTGGCGAGAAGCGGAGGATTCCTCCAGAAGGGAGCCACCCCGGGTCATTGGGATTGAGAGAGAACCAGATCCTCTACGCCGTTTAACCATAACCGAAGGATTATCAAAAGTTGTAGTTCCGGTCTCTTCCGGTTTAGCGACGTAATTATAACACCTTTTGCTCGAAGCGGAAGCCTGGACGACATCGCCGTCTGAAGATTCTAAAATATCAAGAAAACTATCGATTTTAGCTACGGAACTCGCGATAAATTTATCAGATTTTATCATTAGTAATGAGATTTTCTAGAAAATTCAAAACGAAATGTTACGATGAAACTAATTAATCTGAATGTTCAAAAATAATCAAATAAATATTTATAATAAACTATGGAATTATTATCAAATTATTTCCCGTTGCGCAAATAATCTGACAAATAAAAAAAACGACAAAAGCTCAAACGAATAGAAAAATAATCAACAATCCGCGGAATTCTCTGTATTGATTTAAAAATTAATCTGTCCCGAAATATGACGAGTAAACTAATTCAGCTGTCGCATTATTAATTTAGTTATTACTTTTATTGATACATACCAATAATTCCAAAGTTCTTCCTCGATCCGATGTTCACCAGGTCCTGTTCACTCGGAAGGCCAGCAGACGATCCATCGTGCAAGTTATCTCCAAAAGCCCTTGCAGTATCCATTTTCCACCTGAACAACACAATTAACACTATTTTCTTTGAACATTCAATCACTGTTTGATCATTTACCCCACCATAACTCTACTTCCAACAATTTATTTCCCTCAAAAAGGACTTTCCACCCCTCAAAAATCAACTCAACACTTCTGAATAGGAATTATTTCCCAACAAGACGTTATAATAACTAGCTTTTTAACAAATTAATTCAAGAATATAAACATCTAACAATATTAAAATCTTGAACTCTACAACTTGGTAAAATATCAACTTACACTTTGCACTGGCGTTTCCAACACGAGTATAGTTTTCTCACTCACACGACGACTCAACCAACAAGTTAAACAGAGCAAGATACTCCACAAGAATTCAGTAGACAATGTTCACTTGGTCAATTTTCGTTCAAAACACGAACTTCGTTGTTTACTGTTTTTCAAACGATTCAAGATACAAACGAGCGGGTATAAGCTCACGACCGAAGATGAAGCGAATCTGACATGATTTTCAAAATTGCCAGTTCGATAGACCTGACTATTCCCTCCACTTGTCCAAATTTTTGGACAAGTGGAACCAATCAGAGACGTTGAATAGGTCATTATGAGGAAGGTCACCTGTTGGGGATTAGAGTGGGGACGACCCCATCCGAGGGGCCATATACTTCCGAATAATCCGGAGCCCACTCACGTGTGATATCACTAGGCCTGCCCCCTCCACCTGTAAATTTATAGATTAAGACGAATGTGTCTAATGATTCTACTGGTCATTATTATATTGTTAATTATATCAAATAATTTTTCATCGCCGGTGGTCACAGAAGTAAATATTTTTTATTATTGAAAATAAAATTAACGTAGAGTATTTTATATTGGATTTACCTTAAAGGTGTTGTCATGTAAAATATTTACTGGAGATTTTTTTTAAATTGTTATAGTGAATAAGTTTAAAAAATTCCTGCAAAATGATGACATGATGTTTGAAATTGTTTGTTTTACAGTTGACATGAAAATTTCTTTAATTTTGACAGCTTTTCACGTGGTCAAAAAAAGCGTGACGGAACAGTATTTTTTAACAATTAACGGCTCGATAATTTTATCAATAAAAATTGTTTAAGATGGAAGGCGCATCATTGACCGATTTGATTTCGAAGAATAGTAATAAAAGTCCGAACGCTAAACGAAGCCCCCAGATATTATATTGAATGATAGATTGATTGATACGTTTGAACAATTCGTTTAAGAAGAATTTGTTGAAAGGCTCATTGTTACATCTCAAATAATCTTAGTCAAATAATTATTTTACTAATATTCATCATAAAATAACTAATCAATATCAAATATAGTAAAATAAAAAATATGTGTTCAACATAAATAAATATTGAATATATTCAACATTTATTGATATATTTATTTATACTTTTTACATTTGAGACATGTAGTTTTAGTAATATTTATGTCGTGTCTTGTGATAAATTTTAATAATAAGATAATTTAATAATAACGGCAGAGTGAGGCAAAACGAAAAGTCATCAATCGTCAATCACTGGGGATCGATAAAGTGATATTCAATGATTTTTAATCATTTTTTTTATCCTTATAAATACGTAGAAAATATTCGATATCATCGCCCAAATTTCATCAATTCAGGTGGAAACGTGAACAATTAATTAAGACGTCAGGGGTACACTCAAGGAAATGCATAATTTTTCCTTATCGTTAATTGTCAATTGTCGATTAGTCATGCTGGAGACAGCATGGACCAGTCATTATTCCAAAAAATTTTACCAGACATTAGGACAATGAAAATTTTCAGTGAAAACAGGAGAAAAAATTCTGAATAATGTGGGAATATTCATTATTCATTTAATGACCCAGGCAATTTACCCAAAGCAAGGGAAAACCCAATTAGACCTTCGGAAATCGTATTAATTATTCAATATATTAAGTTCTCAAAATATACTCTGCAAAATTAAAAATGGTCATGTAGAACCCCAGTGAGCTCAACAAACGCTATGATTCGCTACTGAGGGAGAAAGTGAAGGACTTCTACGACTTGAACGTCACCTGGAGCGAAAGGCCTGGGTAGCGAGCTTTGGCCGACTTAACATGACACCCCAATCTCTACTCCCAAGCCAGATAAGTCTATCACCCTCAGTAAACGACTTTTATACTATCAACTTCGAGATCTCTACAAAAGAGTGACTATTTTTGTATTTTATATGATCCTGATCCCCCAGAGGCTACGCCAATCCCTCAAGAAATTTTTATAAAAGAAACTAGCAGGCCCGACCACGCGTTTCTGGGGCTAAGGTTTTTGTTATATTATATTGTACTGAACTATTTACGAGGAACGGTAGGAGAACATCAGTCAGGGTAATCACCATGCTTTTTTACCTAGATGCCATTTGTAAAAAAATATGGCGACCTCCATGACAGATTTTCTACTATCGTAGGCTCTTAGTACAATGAAATTAATATTTACAAAGAAAGACGTTAAAGCTGGTATAACAGCTGGTATCCCATCTTTTAAGTTGAATCAATCTGCACACGGTGTGCCAATTACATTAAAATCCGTTAAGTAGTTTAAGAGTCCATCGCGGACAAACAACGTTATACGGTTGTAAGTTTCACATAGCAGCGCCATCTCTTGAGTACATACTCAACCCAGTCAATGCATATCGCCATCTGTTAAAATCATTTTGAGTTAACAGATTAGAATGTTTGTGAATGTCAAATAATAGACAAATAATTTGCAATAAAATAATACTGTGACTATAAATTAAGATGTAAGCTATTCCATCTTTTAAGTTGAATAAAACTGCACACGGAGTGCAAATTTCATTAAAATCGGTGATGTAGTTCGCGGACAAACAACGCGATACGTTTGTAGGTTTCACATAGCAGCGCCATCTATGGATTACTTACTCAACCCAGTTAATAGAGATCGCCATCTGTTAAAATCATTTGGATTTAACAGATTAGAATGTGTGTGAATGTCAAATAACAGACAAATTTGCAATAAAATAATATTGCGACTATAAACTAAGATTTAAGCTATCCCATCTTTTAAGTTGAATCCACCTGCACACGGTGTGCAAATTTCATTAAAATCGGTTGAATAGTTTAAGAGTCCACGGCGGACAAACAACGTGACACGTAATTTATATATATATATATAGATATATAAAAACATGCATTTACACACAACATGCATGCGTGTGCATGTATATCTATAAATATATATATATATATATATATATATATATATATATATATATATATAAATTACGTGTCACGTTGTTTGTCCGCGATGGACTCTTAAACTACTCAACCAATTTTAATGAAATTTGCACACCGTGTGCAGTTTGATTCAACTTAAAAGATGGAATAGCTTACATCTTAATTTATAGTCGCAGTATTATTTTATTGCAAATTCTTTGTCTATTATTTAACATTCACAAACATTCTAATCTGTTAACTCCAAATGATTTTAACAGATGGCGATATGCATTGATTGGGTTGAGTATGTACTCAAGAGATGGCGCTGCTATGTGAAACTGACAACCGTATCACGTTGTTTGTCCGCGATGGACTATTAAACTACTTAACGGATTTTAATGTAATTGGCACACCGTGTGCAGTTTCATTCAACTTAAAAGATGGGATACCAGCCGTTATACCAGCTTTAACGTCTTTCTTTGTAAATATTAATTTCATTGTACTAAGGGCCTACGATAGTAGAAAATCTGTCATGGGGGTCGCCATATTTTTTTACCAATGTCATCTAGGTAAAAAAGCATGGTGATGAACCTGACTGATGTTCTCCTACTGTTCCTCCTAAATAGTTCAGTACAATGTAATATAACATTAACCTTAACCACAGCAACGCGTGGCCGGGTCTGCTAGTACCGATATACAGGGTGTCCCAGAATTGCACGTCCAAACTTTAAACTTAAGTTGGGGGTGAAATTCTGGAACGAAAAGTCCTGAGCGACTTTTTGATCAGATGCACCCTCTTCAAGTTATTGAGGGTTGAATTTGGACGAATCAGGGGCGTGGAATACCCAGTCGCACGTCGGTGAGAAAAACATGCGAGTGTAGTGGTGTCCCCACCATACCGTACTACTCCCTTGCGGCGGCAGAAAGAGATGACTGGTGTCGAAATATGTAATCGAAATACTAAAAGATTAATAATGCTTTAATATTATAAAATTTTATAAAATTAAATTGATACAAATTATAAAATGTTTTTTGGTGAATCAATTTTGCAATCGTATGATTTCTTCTTTCGATGAACACAACCATGGACAATAGAACCTAAGTAAAACGTTAAGATTCGTTTTCTTTAGTTGATATTGTTTATGTATTTTTCTAAAGAATAATTTTTTTTTAATTAAATCTATTTCTGTTTTTCGCTGGGGGGGGGCGAAGCCTCCGGCTCGCCTCGACTGCGACTTGTCACGCCTCGTGCTGCCAACTTCACACTTCTCACAATCCTCCACCTATCGTCCTCATGTCATAATCTACTATTATGTAGCGGGCGGGTGTTCATTTTTTTTATTTCCCTCCCCTTCCTCTTACCCTCCGCCGACAGTCGTCCCTTTCTGCCGCGGCAGGGGAGTAGTACGCTATGGTGGGGACACCACTACACTCGCATGTTTTTCTCACCGACGTGCGACTGGGTATTCCACGCCCCTGATTCGTCCAACTTCAAACCTCAATAACTTGAAGAGGGTGCATCTGATCAAAAAGTCGCTCAGGACTTTTCGATCCAGAATTTCACCCCCAACTTAAGTTTAAAGTTTGGACGTGCAATTCTGGGACACCCTGTATATATACCATGATATATATTTTGTACAAATCATTTTTGTATGTGAAAGGTAGTTAAAAGATTTCTATACAAAAATGTGGGCACCTAGACGTTTCCAGGATTGTTACCGTGGTTTGTTTAAAAATTAATTGTAGAATTGTACACTTTCAGCCGATCATCCACTGGGAGTTCAGAGTAATATCTCCGGATTACCTTCGGAGGAGCTGATCACATACCACAGAGGAGATTATGAATTTTAATTGGATGAAAAGTAAAATCAACTCGAGGAAAGTTGGGAGATAACTCTAAATAAATATTTAAGAATTTCAATATGTTTCATAAAAGAAAACAAGATTTTTGTTAAATTAAATTGTTTTATTCCCTGATTGTTCTCACCTTAAAATATTAACTCCATTAGAAGCAAATTTTCCACACTGTTATTTTAATTACAACTCGTCATCACTAGCCAAAGTCAGAAATAGTGTTGATGATGGAAAACAAAATAAATTATTAAAACATTGTTAATGTTTAAATAAATATTGGGATTTAAATTACAAATATATTTTCATTTATCCCATTATATAAATGTGCAGTATTTACATTCATGGCAAAAATATCTAGAGTTTCAGTCGATTATGACCAGCTCCTGGAGAACTGGTAATGATTGCCAAAAATTGATGTTTTCATTCACAGATTTCATTGAAAAAGTTTTATGAAAATTTTAGTATAAAAATCTATCAATATATTTTTTAGAACAATTAATTGTTCATTCATTTTGTATTTTAATTTTCAGTGTGTGATGTCAACTTCAATCAAATGTTCTTCGAATTATACAAAAGTTGAGTGGACTTGATCGAAATATTTAATATTTTTCTACATTACTAGAAATGAATAATTTTATCCGTGAATTTTTATGAATTAATCAATTTTTCCCACTTACTAACTACTAATTATGTATAATAATAAGCCAATAATATTGTATCAATACAAGAAACTAAACTAATTACTATTTTACAATATTAAGTATTTATGGGATCATCAGGAAAATGAAAAATGTTTTTTTATGAAGAATTTTGCTAAACAAGAAATATATAAGTTCTTTCTGACCACGCAATAAATACCTCAATGAGAAATTATAAAATTAATTCTTCCTAAGTATTGATGAATCTATGTCACTAATCTTCCGGTATATAAACAGGGCACTTCTGTTTTACATTATGGTATATATAATTAATTGAAAGAGATGAATCCCCCGGCCAATGCCACTGCACTCGAGTGACAAATGTCTCGAGGAAGCTAGCACAAGCTGATTCTGGTCGACGATTAGCATAAAAATTTTCATTCGTCATAGAATTGAAGTAATAATGATGGCTAGTTTTCCTACTGATAATTCGTGTCCAGGGTGCACTAGTTGTCTTCAAGAATACCACACTATTTGGTACAAAGGATAGTGGATCGTTATCGGGGCGTGTCCTCCTCGGGTATGAATCTTGTAGATAATGTACTAATAATTTCTTCTTGTTTATCAATGTACACGGTTGTACATGAAGTTTCATGGGTAACTCACGATCCAGAGGATGCAATTCCTTGGCACGAACTGGACAATATGCAGAGTTATTGGGCTTCCACAGAGACTCACAGAATTTATTGATGAGAGCATACCTAAAAACACGATGATTTCAAATAGATTAGAAAATTATTTTTAAACGTCCGTATAAAATTTTGTAAAAAGTCCAAAACATACCTTTCTGGAAGTGAATTTCTGCTGACATCCTCTCCTCCCAGGAGATACGCATCGACAATATGCAATGCTTCAGTTCTCCGGATATTATTTTCCAGTCCTCTCATCTCCTCCACCAGTTCAGCATAAACAAATGTATTAGGAGGCAGTTCAATATTGTCGGCCCTCTCCCAGGTATTCTTCACCAACCTAAAGACATTGGTTCTTCCCATACCCAAGTAGAAAGTCAATTGTTTGCTAGGTGTTGTTCCACTGGCATCCGATCCACAGAGTACTGCATACCAATCACAGGGATTTTCCAGGATAGTCGTTGTCACATTCTTAGAAGTCAAAATCATGGGAGGAGCGCTCAGGTACTTTACAACAGATTCGACGACGATTGAACGAAGTCTCTCCTCTGGTTTCAAGAGCATGGGGACTATTCTAGTCTGGTCCGGTAGATGCCAATATTCAAGACACTCCTTCTTCATCTGCGTCTGCTTCGGCTCAGAGAGGTTCCGATTCTCGGCAAAGGCAGCGATCTTCAAGAGTCCCATCACTTGTTTCCTTCCCAGATCGTTGTTGGAACTACAAATATAGTTGTAGAAGCTATCGGCATCTTGGAGCAACTCCACAGGTACCAATTCCCTGATATCGCCGTTCCCGTCAGCCCTCAGAAGAACTTCCCTAGCATATGAAAGATAGTTGATCACAGCCTCAATTTCACTCTTCTTCTTCTCGCAAATCAAGTACCTAGAACACGAGAAAGAAAAATTAATGAAATTATTGGAAAATTTACAAAAAAAAAAAATGTATTTTATATTGTAAAAATTAGACAATACACACCTTTCAGAGTTGCCAGGTCTAGATGTATTCGGCTTGAAAATTGATATTTTTTCAAAGCATCTGTATAGCAAGTAAATCAATCCCACGCTGAATGGTGTGAACAGATCGAACAATTTAGTAACAAAGTGTCCACCTGTCCGCACAATCTTAAGGGCCACCAGGCATTGGCACAAGTATAACTGTTTCGACAAAATCTCCTGAATACTTTCTATTCCCTCAACCGAAAATCCTCCATCAGCCATCATGAAGTGAACACCCTGTCCTTGGGTATGATTCATGATAAGTTGTTGATAGGCGAGTTGATTCTCCAGATCATAAATATTACCATCACCCTTGGGTCCATAAAAAGGATGAAAAGTTTCTGGTGGTCCAGCGTAAAAGTTATGTAATTGAAAGTCGTTGGAGCCCCTCAGGGTGAACCCAAAGCCCTTTGCATGCCACTTCCTCCTCCACAGGACATATTCACTGAATCCTCCAGGACCGGCGCATACGTCGGCGAAGTAGAGGATCTCATTTGGATTTGCCGTTGTTGGATTAGTGAACATGAAATTGCAGGCTCTGTCAATATTAGCCATTTTTACAGCATCTCGATTAAGAAAAAATACACCTCTGATTGTTTCAAAGGGATTCGAATGAATCCTCGCCCTTTGTATTTCAGATTTTTCTAAACCATCGAAAATGCTCTTCGAGCTTATGACCTGGTGAAGGATCTGGGGCTCGCAAAATAAAGTTTCATCATCAATGGTCTTTTTCCAGGGAGCCCTGCGCATCCAACCCCTGAAATCCTCTGCTATTGGTGGTTCCTGATCATTTCTCAACCAGTAGATTTTCTCCCTAACGCTTATGATTTCTTGGGATGGATCCCATTTCCCAATGGCTTTGATCAGAGCTTGGTTACTATGACCCAAACCTCGTCGACCCTTATGCAAAGAAGCCTGAATGGGCTCAGCGATAAAATGATTTTTCTTACCCAGGCCCTTGCCACGAGTAAAGTCCATATTTTGCATTATTGTATGGACGACGTTCGAAGTCACGTGGCGAGAAGCGGAGGATTCCTCCAGAAGGGAGCCACCCCGGGTCATTGGGATTGAGAGAGAACCAGATCCTCTACGCCGTTTAACCATAACCGAAGGATTATCAAAAGTTGTAGTTCCGGTCTCTTCCGGTTTAGCGACGTAATTATAACACCTTTTGCTCGAAGCGGAAGCCTGGACGACATCGCCGTCTGAAGATTCTAAAATATCAAGAAAACTATCGATTTTAGCTACGGAACTCGCGATAAATTTATCAGATTTTATCATTAGTAATGAGATTTTCTAGAAAATTCAAAACGAAATGTTACGATGAAACTAATTAATCTGAATGTTCAAAAATAATCAAATAAATATTTATATTAAACTATGGAATTATTATCAAATTATTTCCCGTTTCGCAAATAATCTGACAAATAAAAAAAACGACAAAAGCTCAAACGAATAGAAAAATAATCAACAATCCGCGGAATTCTCTGTATTGATTTAAAAATTAATCTGTCCCGAAATATGACGAGTAAACTAATTCAGCTGTCGCATTATTAATTTAGTTATTTTTTTTATTGATACATACCAATAATTCCAAAGTTCTTCCTCCATCCGATGTTCACCAGGTCCTGTTCACTCGGAAGGCCAGCAGACGATCCATCGTGCAAGTTATCTCCAAAAGCCCTTGCAGTATCCATTTTCCACCTGAACAACACAATTAACACTATTTTCTTTGAACATTCAATCACTGTTTGATCATTTACCCCACCATAACTCTACTTCCAACAATTTATTTCCCTCAAAAAGGACTTTCCACCCCTCAAAAATCAACTCAACACTTCTGAATAGGAATTATTTCCCAACAAGACGTTATAATAACTAGCTTTTTAACAAATTAATTCAAGAATATAAACATCTAACAATATTAAAATCTTGAACTCTACAACTTGGTAAAATATCAACTTACACTTTGCACTGGCGTTTCCAACACGAGTATAGTTTTCTCACTCACACGACGACTCAACCAACAAGTTAAACAGAGCAAGATACTCCACAAGAATTCAGTAGACAATGTTCACTTGGTCAATTTTCGTTCAAAACACGAACTTCGTTGTTTACTGTTTTTCAAACGATTCATGATACAAACGAGCGGGTATAAGCTCACGACCGAAGAAACTTTCCACGTGTTGGATATTATATATATTTATTCGAAGTACAATCGTATGCGTATCTAAACGTAAATCAGTCAATCTCACTAAATGCTATGCCTGTCATGCATGCAGGAATCACAGTAACTAACAGTTATAATAATAATTCATCTCCTTCCGGTGAACCGCGCTCAGCTCATGCCCTACGCATGCGCTTCGCTTGCGGCTGCGCATCAGTGCTAGTCCCCTTGTCCGGCGCCATGGTCTGCCAGCCAGGCGGTGGGACAGGCGCTCCGGAGCTCGTGGAGGTCGGAGTCGCCACATCCACTCTCCCCCCAGTGACCTTCGCGGGGTGCGAAGGGAACGAGACACTTTTCTTTCTCTTGTAGGTTCTTAGGGTCGTATTTGCACTGGAGGTTGAAGGCGTTGGGTTTCCGGGGTCCTCAGCCTGCTGAGGAGACTGCTGATTGTCGTCCTTGTCTATGTAAGCCGGTTTTAATCGCTCCACTGACACGACTTGCTCTGTGCCATTGATCTTGATCCGGAAATTGTAGTCGTCCACACGCTCCATCACTTCATGTGGCCTGAGTATGGCTGTTCCAGCGGTCGTTTGACTGCGTCAATGCGTAGAAAGGCATGAGTGCATGTATACAAGTTTTTGAGGATGAATGGCCGTTTCTGGGAGTGATGGGCAGTCGGAGTTGGTCTTAATTGTCTCATGTGCTCCCTGAACTTCTCAACAAAAATTTGCGGGTCCGCCGGCATGTCCTCCGAGGCAAAGAATTCCCCTGGGACACGTAGGCTTGCGCCAAACACTAGGTCTGCTGGCGATGCTTGGAGATCTTCTTTGTAGTAGGTGCGTAAACCAAGCAGGACTGTGGGTAGAGCCTCCGGCCAGGGAATGTGCTTGTTGCACATGAGTGCTGCCTTTAAGGCGCGGTGCCATCGCTCAACCAGCCCGTTTGATTGTGGGTGGTACGGCGTAGTTCTGATTCTGTTTGCTCCGACCAGTCTGGAAAGGGCCCTGAAGAGCGTTGATTCGAACTGGGTGCCTTGGTCAGTGGTGATCGTGAGTGGTGTGCCGAATTGGGCGATCCAGTGAGTATAGAAGGCAGTGCGCACTGTGTCGGCCGTCATGTCCTTTAATGGGATTGCGGCTGGCCACCTGGAAAAACGATCAATGATTGTTAGACAGTACTTTAGGCTATTGATGCTTGGCAGTTCGATGAGGTCCAGGTGAACGTGGTTGAATCGAGTGTCGGGCACGTCGACGTGCTTCGGATTCAATCGGTTGTGACGCTGGATCTTGGACCGCTGGCACGCAATGCAAGTGCGAGACCACTCATGGGCGTCCTTTTGCAATCCGGGCCAGACATATTTTTGTTTGAGAGTCCGTGCCGTGCTTCGTCCACTGGGATACGAGAGTCCGTGGACGGTTTCGAAAGCGACTCGACGAAGGGTTGCTGGAACGTAAGGTCTCACTGTTCCAGTTGCAATGTCACAGTAGATAGTGTGCAGGCCATCGATGGTGAGACGCTGAAGCTTGAGCGAGTTGGTGGTGCTTGCCATGAGTTGATCAAGCTCTTCATCATTTTGCTGCTCTTCAGCTAGCGTTTGTGCACTGAGAACCGTCGGCATGTTGATGTCGTTGATTCTCGACAATGCGTCAGCCACCACGTTCTCATCTCCTTTCAGATGGACTATGTGAGTGGAGAATTGCGAAATGTAATCGAGCTGGTGAAGTTGTCGGGGTGGAGCTTTGCTAGCCTTTTGCTGGAAGGCGTAGGCCAGCAATTCTCTATCGTATGTGCTGTAGTTCTTCCTAGCAGTGCTCAGCTTCCTGGAGAAAAATCCGACAGGTTTCCAGGGGTCCTCCTCAAACTGTTCCAGTGCAGCACCGATGGCTGAGTCGGATGCGTCGGTGGTGAGTGATAGTGCAGCTGTTGGCGAGAAGAAAGCTGTCATTGCTGCCAAGGCGATGCTTTGGGTGCAGTTAACAAATGCTTCAATGGTTTCTGGGGTCCAGGGAACCTTTCTTTTATCCTTTTTCTGGGCGTTCTTCAGGAACTCGTTCAGTGGTGCCTGCAGCTCTGAAGCATGCGGAACGCTTTTTCGATAGTAATTGATCATTCCCAGGAATCGACGGAGATCCGATATGGTTTCCGGCCTGGGGAATGAGAGTATTGTCTCTACCCTTGATGGTGGTGGCTTGTAGCCATTCTGGTTGACCGTATGGCCGAGGTACGTGACTTCACCTTTGGCGAACTCACATTTTGCAGGGTTGAGAGTGAGCTTGGTTGCCGCAGGACTGCGAAGACCTGTTCCAGACGCTGCAGGTGCTCTTCGTGAGATGTTGATGCCACTATGAGGTCGTCAATGAAACATCCCACGAAGTCTAGGTCTCTGAGGATGTTGTCCATGTGGCGCTGGAAGGTTTGAGTTACATTGCGTAGGCCCGGAGGCATTCCCAAAAACTCGAAGAGTCCGAATGGTGTTGTTACCGCCGTTTTTGGGATGTCCTCCTATGCCATGGGAATTTGGTGGTAGGCGCGCACCAGATCTATGGTTGAGAAGATCTTTTTTCCATGGAAGCGATTGAGTATGTCCTCAGGTACAGGCACTGGATAGCGGTCTGGAACTGTTTGGGAATTCAGACGTCTGAAGTCCCCAGTGGTTCGCCATCCTCCCAGCTTCTTGGGTACCATGTGAATGGGGCTCGCCCATTGGCTGCTGGATGGTCGGATAATGCCGTGGTTCTGGAGCAACTTGATGTCGTCCTGAGCTACTTTAAGTTTGTCCCCCGCTAACCTTCGGACTCGTTCCACGACTGGTGGTCCTGTGGTAACGATGTGGTGAGCCACGTGGTCCGGATCTAGTGACGTTGTGATGATACTGGGTCTGGTGATCTCGATGAATGAATGCAGCAGCTCGTTGTACTTATTCTGAGCTGGACTGTTGCTATTTCCCAGGGCCAGGGTGGAGATGCCAAACTCTGTGGTGGCTGCAAGCACGCCAGAGGTTGACAGCGATGTCATCGGGTCAATAACACGACGTTGCTTCAGGTCGATCAGTAGTCCGAACTGCACTATGAAGTCGGCGCCAATTATAGCTGTCTGAACATCAGCGACTATGAAGGTCCAGGTGAAGGCACGGCGGAGTCCTAAGTTAAGTGTCCTAATCTGCGTTCCAAAGGAGTGAATGATCGTTGCGTTGGCAGCGTAGAGTTCGCACTCTGATGCTTGTGATTGGTGCGGTGTGCTGACAGTGGTTAGGGGTAGCACAGATACCACAGAACCAGAGTCAATGAGATAGCGAGTGTTTGTCGTTTTGTCACGCACGTGGAGGCGGTACTCCTTGGTAAGTGGAGTGCTTGAGCTGCTGTCAGTCACCCCCTGATCTAATGACAGCGAGTTTAGTTTTCCGGCGCTGACTTCCTGGCAGCTGGATGATTGCAAGGCTGCTGACATTTCCCAGCTTTGCTGCCAAATTTGCGGTGATAAGAGCAGTGCCCGTTTGAGACTGGTGTGCGAGATCTCGAGCATGATCTTCCACTGCTACTGCGGAGCTCAGCTGAAATCTCCTGCAAAGCTGTCGTCAGGTCTTCCAGGGATTTCTCGAGAGAACCCAGCCTGTGCTCCACCGTCGAGTTGTTGGGAGCAGTGCCTGATCGAGTGGATGGTGACATTGCTCGGTTGACTGCCGTGACCTGAGAGCCTGTGTGGTTTTCCATGGCTTTGTCAGAGGCATCGGCCAGCTCATCCAGGGTGCTGTTGTTCTGAACGGCCTTCAATATCCTGCTCACGAGATTAGGCAACAACGCCAGCTATCTGCTGCGGAGGAGGTCTTCGGATGCTGTGTTGCCAGCAAGCGTCCTCATCTCCCTAAGAAGTTGGCTGGGCTTCCGATATCCGAGCTCAAGTTCTGTCAAAAGTTTGTGAAGTTGACGGTCAACAGAATCAGTGAAGCGTTTGATTAGGCTGCTTTTCAAAGAGTAATACTTATCTTGCGCAGGGGGTGCCTTGAGGACGTCGGACACCTCCCTCAGAATCTCGGGCTTCAGCGCGGAAATTACCAAATCGTACCTTGAGTGATCATTAAAAATGCCTCGAGTTGCAAACTGGGATTCGACCTGGATGAACCAGATTTCCGGGTCGCTTGCCCAGAACTCGGGGAGTCTCAGTTGACTTACGGCCAGAGTGTTGGTGTCGCTGCCCTGGTACCGTGGGCCTCCCTGCTGATGATCAGTCTCTCGTTTCGGGGCGGCGTGAAGTATGCGGATGTCGAAAGTGCGCGGTCCTGGGGCTGTTGTTGGAGCAGCAGTTGCTGAAGAACCGGGGTGTGCTCCCGCACTTCCTCAGGTGGCCTTGAAGTGCCATCACCATAGCTGGCACTTGTGGAAGAGTGATCGAAATTCATGGTGCAGTGAATCTTGTGTAGTGACACGTAGAGTAGTGAGGTTAGGCGGCTCGAAATTTCACAATCCGGTTGGATGACGTCGGGGTCACCAATTTAGCAATATTGAGTCCCAACCTCGGCTAAAGAAGAATTCCACGTGATGGATATTATATATATTTATTCGAAGTACAATCGTATGCGTATCTAAACGGAAATCAGTCGATCTCACTAAATGCTATGCCTGTCATGCATGCAGGTATCACAGTAACTAACAATAATAATAATAATTCATCTCCTTCCGGTGAACCGCGCTCAGCTCATGCCCTACGCGTGCGCTTCGCTTGCGGCTGCGCATCAGTGCTAGTCCCCTGCCCCGGCGCCATGGTCGGCCTGCCAGGCGGTGGGACAGGCGCGGTCTGCGCAGGCGCTCCGGAGCTCGTGGAGATCGGAGTCGCCACAAACTTACAACCGTATCACGTTGTTTGTCCGCGATGGACTCTTAAACCACTTAACGGATTTTAAGGTAATTGGCACACCGTGTGCAGTTTCATTCAACTTAAAAGATGGGATATCAGCTGTTATACCAGCTTTAACGTCTTTCTTTGTAAATATTAATTTCATTGTACTAAGGGGCTACGGTAGTAGAAAATCTGTCATGGGGGTCGCCATATTTGTTTACCAATGGCATCTAGGTAAAAAAACATGGTGATGACCCTGACTGATGTTCTCCTACCGTTCCTCCTAAATAGTTGAGTACAATATAATATAACATTAACCTTAACCACAGCAACGCGTGGCCGGGTCTGCTAGTATTGATATATATATATATATACATCAGGGAATAAAACAATTTAATTCAACAAAAATCTTGTCTTCTTTTTCTAAACATATTGAAATTCTTAAATATTTATTTGGAGTTATCTCCCAACTTTCTTCGAGTTGACTTTCCTTTTCATCCAATTAAAATTCGTAATCTCCTCTGTGGTATGTGAGTAGCACCTCCGAAGGTAATCCGGGGATATTACTCTGAACTCCCACTGAATTATCGGCTGGAAGTGTACACCTCTACAATTAATTTTTAAACAAACCACGGTAACAATCCTGGAAACGTCTAGGTGCCCACATTTTTGTATAGAAATCTTTTAACTACCTTTCACATACAAAAATGATTTGTACAAAATATATATCATGGTATATATAAATACCATGTTGTTTTTTTTTGTACAAATAAATATTTAAGAATTTCAATATGTTAAAAAAAAGAAGACAAGATTTTTGTTAAATTAAATTGTTTTATTCCGTGATTCTTCTCACCTTAAAATATTAACTCCATTACAAGCAAATTTTCCATACTGTTATTTTAATTACAACTCGTCATCACTAGCCAAAGTCAGAAATAGTATTGATGATGGAAAACAAAATAAATTATTAAAACAATGTTAATGTTTATATAAATATGGGGATTTACATTACAAATATATTTTCATTTATCCCTGTTGGATATGGAAAATTGAAATGGTATTTTGTATTTAAATATCCGTTTCAATTTTCGGAGCCGCGCAATAAAATAATTATTTTTGTTTAGCGTGAATCCTTACCTTTAAAGTGCTGGGCACATCTGTTTCATAGACGGGATTGAGGATCAATACTCAAATAAACTCTCACAGAACTGTACGATATTGAATGTATTTTAGACCATATGATTATAAGTATAACAATAATGATTATTTATGTGACTAAACAGTAACACATCAAGTTGAATTTGATCTTTCTACAAGATATTCGCGAAATATGAGTGAGAGAATAATGAATTAACCCAAATATTATCACAATAGCCTAATTAGGGTTACTCACTCTTTCAGCTGCTGACACACTCCAATCAGAACACTAGTTTTGGATTTATGTAAGTGTTCTTTTAATTTTCTCTCTTGCACTATTTTGCATTTGTTTGTTTTTGTATGAGTCCTCTCTCTCGGTCTTGCACTGCAGCCGTAGCGCGTAATTTTGCAACCCGTCAAACGCTACCGCACGAGATCATTCGGTTCAAAAACTAACCGCGGGAATAATCACTACAAAGATGTGCGTACTTGTGATCATTCTTCCCGATACTTGAAACAAAAGATAAACGCCGGGCAGAATTATGGACTGATTCCGGAATCAAGTATCTCAAGTTTCAAGGAGTTCGCCTCGTGGTGTGATCGTTCGCGTTGCTAGGACAAGACTGATTTTTAATTTTGACAAGGGTCGGAAATGCGTTTGCGGTCAATGCCCGTGTACGGATGGTTCGATGTTGACGTCGCACTATTTGGGCTTTGCTCATCGCATTCTGTGGATGAGGCCAATGTCCGAAGTTGGGAAATCGAAGCATTTTGCTTGCTCGCCTTCGCCAGACATTGTTTAAATATTTAATTTTTAAGAAATAACATATTATCAAACACAACACCCCCCCCCCTGAGAGGTGACTCCGCTGTGTGGAGGGACCTCTCGAGGAAAGTTGGCCCTCATCCGTTGATTGCGATTTGATTTCCAGAACTTGTGAATCTATAATATAAAAATGAATCGCAAAATGTGTTGGTAAGCGCATAACTCAACAACGCCTGGACCAATTTGGCCAAATCTTTTTTTAAAATGTTCGTTGAAGTTCAAGGATGGTTTTTACGGCGAGAAAAATTAGAATTATTGCTGGAAAAATCATAAAAATAGCCCTTTTCTTTTTCCCATACAAATGATTTGTAACTAAAACGTAGTCAATTTGAGATTTATTGCTATGGTATAAAGTTCATATTAAATTACAAGCACTCACTGTTGTCTAAGCAATGTAGGTGTGTTCCTAACGTCAAAGATCATATCTATCAAAACAATCTGCGTGTGTGCGTTGGAGCACAGAATACATAGTTGGAGGAGTTTAATGTCGCGTTCCGAAACTCGCGTTTCTTTTGTATCAATTTCGGCACGCGAGATAAAATGCATCAATCGTTGGATTGTTCCATATTCACCCATTTTATCAAAGACATTCAAAGCACACATCAACGTTGAATCTTGCCATTCAGTGAAATCTATTAAATACATTTGCAAATATGTAACCAAAGGGAGTGATATGGCTGTGATTGGAATTGGTGCCGAGAATTCCAATGATGAAGTTACCCAATACCAAATGGGCCGCTATGTCAGTAGTAATGAAGCAGTTTCGCGAATATTTTCTTTTCCTATTCATGAGAGACACCCTTCTGTTGTTCACTTAGCTGTGCATTTAAAAAATGGACAAAGAGTAGTGTATTTTACAGCACAGAACGCAGTACAAAGAGCTGCTCAGCCACCATCTACTACATTAACCAGTTTTGTTGAGACATGCCAAAACGATGATTTCGCACAAACATTGCTATATTCTGAAATGCCAAAATATTATACCTGGAATCAATCCTCAAGGAGATTTATACGAAGGAAACAAGGAAAACCAGTTCCAGGATATACAGATGTATATTCCACCGATGCGATTGGCCGGATTTATTCAGTACATCCAAGCAATGATGAATGTTTTTATTTACGACTGCTATTAGTCAATGTACGTGGCCCAACATCATTCCAACAGTTACGAACTGTTGATGGTGAATTGTGTGGATCCTACAGAGAAGCCTGTCAACGTTTGAAATTGCTTGAAAATGACGCTCATTGGGATCAAACTCTCAATGATGCTGTAATATCATCACACGCTCATCAAATACGAACATTGTTTTCTATAATCATATCTACATGCTTCCCATCAAACCCAATTGATTTGTGGATCAAGTACAAAGATTATATGTGTGATGATATTTTGTATCAAATACGGAATACAATGGGAAATCCAAATATACAAATCAGTGAAGAAATTTACAATGAAGCATTGATTTCAATTGAGGACATGTGCTTGATAATGTCAAACAAACTATTAATTCAATTAGGCCTGACCGCCCCAATCGTCCAATGCATGACGCTTTTAACCAAGAGTTGCATCGAGAAAAACTGTATGATCTCAACGCTTTGAAAGAATTAATTCAAACAAATCTTCCACTGTTAAATGAACAACAGAAGTATGTATTTGAAACTCTTATGAAAGTAACAAATGATGAAACTGGAGGGATTTACTTCTTAGATGCATCTGGTGGTACAGGAAAAACTTTTTTGATTTCATTAATATTAGCAACAATTCGCACACAAAATAAAATTGCACTTGCACTCGCTTCATCGGGAATCGCAGCAACTTTGCTTGAAGGTGGTCGAACAGCCCATTCAGCACTAAAATTGCCATTAAATATGCAAAGCAATGAAACTCCAACCTGCAACGTTTCGAAGAACTCTGCAATGGCAAAGGTTTTGCAGCAATGTAAATTGATTGTTTGGGATGAATGCACGATGGCACATAAAAAATCTTTGGAGGCTTTAGACAGAACCTTAAAAGATCTACGGAGCAATAATAACCAATTTGGTGGTGCAATGATTTTATTATCAGGAGATTTTCGTCAAACATTGCCAGTGATTCCACGATCAACGCCAGCTGATGAACTCAATGCATGTCTAAAGTCCTCCAATTTGTGGAAACATGTCAAAGTACTTCATTTAAGCAAGAATATGCGTGTCGAGTTGCAAAATGACCAATCTGGAAACATATTCTCGAAACAACGCATTGACATTGGTAATGGCAAATTTCCTATAGACATGTTGACTGGCTGCATTAACTTTCCTCAAAGTTTTTGTCAGTTAACTCGATCAAAAGATGAACTTATTCAGAAGGTGTTTCCAGATGTTTCTCAAAATTACAGAAACCATGATTGGTTGAGCGAACGAGCTATACTGGCTGCAAAAAACATAGATGTAAATGAATTAAATTTCAAAATTCAAGAACAAATAACAGGCGATTTGAGGATATATAAATCAGTTGATTCGACTACTAATCAAGATGATGTGCTCAACTATCTACCGGAATTTTTAAACTCGCTGGATTTGCCAGGATTGCCACCTCACAATCTTCAATTAAAGGTTGGATCGGTGGTTATAATGTTGCGAAATATCAACCAACCGCATCTTTGCAACGGTACACGGTTAGCGATAAAAAAATTACTAAACAAAGTGATAGAAGCAACTCTACTCAAAGGAAACTATAAAGGAGAAGATGTTCTCATATCGCGCATACCAATGATTCCGACTGACGTGCCATTTGAGTTGAAAAGAACAAAGTTTCCAGTGCGGCTTGCTTTTGCTATGATTATTTTTCCCACCCAAATTGCAGCCAATAGAATTGCACCATTTGTTGATATTTTATATAGCCTACCTCGAATATCAGCGATAATTTTTTGATAATTTTGATAAACAAACGACACCTAACCAAATAAACCTCTTTTCATGTCATGGCACAATTCTCTTGGCCGAAATTTGGATAGGAAAAATAATCCCCTGAATACCACTCGAGCTTCAAAATTATAGAATATTTCCCTCTAGATTCCCTGCATACAAATGAAGTCGTCAAGTTTTTCAGGAAAAATCACTCGTGCTTCGCACTCGTGATTTTTTAGCCTGAAAAACTTGACTCCTTCATTTGTTTGCAACGAATCTATCGGGAAATATTCGATAATTTTGAACCACTTGTGGTATTATATGTGACTATAAACAAGTCCCAGGGGCAATCATTAAGTGTTTGTGGTATTAATCTAGAAAACCCAGGTTTCTCACATGGTCAATTGTATGTTGCCTGTTCACGTGTTGGAAAACCATCAGATGTGTTTATCTCTGCGTCAGGTAATCAAACAAAAAACATCGTATACCACAAAGCACTACAATGATAATAATAATAATTATGATTCACATGATTAACAATAAAGCGATTACTTACTTTTAAATCCTTATATGTTTTATTTAATTATTTTTTATTCACAACGCCCTATCACCAGGGTGACGGTTCTGTACAGGA
The DNA here is from genome assembly GCF_034640455.1 of Diachasmimorpha longicaudata. NCBI lineage: Eukaryota > Metazoa > Arthropoda > Insecta > Hymenoptera > Braconidae > Diachasmimorpha > Diachasmimorpha longicaudata. The sequence goes on from NC_087244.1 coordinate 22,642, forward strand.
GAATTTTTTAAAATACGTAGGCACAAAAACTGCCACATTACAAATCTTTTTGACAGGACGAAGTCTGTCGGGTCAGCTAGTGTTTAAATAGTCGTCAAGAATTCCGTTCTGTTTAAAAAAGGTAAGTTCGAATTATCATATTATGTAGCTCAGTGGGTTAGTGTCAGTGCTGACTGATTGCATTCTTGTAATCCGATCTGGGATCAGGTTACATTCTTACGGATTAGACGTGTGTTCCCACGTTTTGTAATTGTTTGAAGCAGTTGCCTAGATGGCTTCGTTCGGATCGGACACAGTGAATTTGTCTAATAAGAGTGATGCGCACGGGTTAACTTTGGATTATTGTCTTGTGATCAAAAGTTTGTGTTAGTGATTTTAAGTTTCTGAACCACACGCCTTTTCCGGTGTCAAATACGTTAGCGGATTATTCTAGGATCTGTGGATCTTTACATTACATTGCGTTTTCTCCTTTGATAATCTAATAATTGGCAATAATATAATATGATGGGTTTAGTAATTTAATATGATAGACTTAATAATCTAATATTATAGGCTGGTGTCGTGGTGACGCGGTCATTGTTGCGTGGCTGGGTGACGGATGCGCCACAACCTGTTTCAGGGCGATCGCAAATCGTCGTTGGTCCGCATCTTCAGGTGATGTGCTGCTCCGTAGCTCTGGTGCTGATAGGACTCAGCATTTTTTGGTCTTGTTCTACTGGTATGACTGTTGGGGCAACCGAGGTGAGTTGTTCCAATTTAATCCCGTCTTTGATTATTGATGTTGACTTGCTCTTGGTAGATCTATGGCACCTGCAACCAATGCATCGTAGCATCCATCAGATCACGCTGATTGCCGTTGATTTGCTGCACAGCATGTATGCGGAGCCCAGCAACGAGAAGAGTCCTATTCCGCCGATGGATCCGAACGTAATTATTCGGTGGTGATAGGATTCCTGTTTTTGTTGTCCTATCTGTTCGAGTTCTCTCTGTGCTTCATCCAGACTCATTTCGATTTTCTTTCCTTTGGTGAGTTCGGGCATTGCAAATAGCCGAATAGTTTCTGTCATATCCTGATTAGACGTTCCGTCCGAAGCGTTCGTCATCAACTCTTGTAGGTTAAGGTTCACTGTTGGTAGGTGAAATTCTGTTTCATCCGCACCTAGGACATCTGTATGTGTTACTCTGTCTGTGGGGGTCAGTGCATAGCAGTTGGACTTTACAGCAATGATGCCAGTGCCTTTTATCTGGAACGAGGTTATGAATTTTCCATGGCAATACAGCCTGCCTGTCTCTTCTCCCGTGGTCGAAAACAACCATTGATCGGATTTGGCTAAATTGGTCCATTCGGTGCCGGCTGATGGGGAAATCCTAATGTCGCACAGTTTGAAAGTCTCTTGCTCTGGTTTCAATAGCAACATAGCCTCGCATGTTGGCTTCATGGTTGAGATAGAAATAGCAAACTTCGACCTGCAAATCAATTGATCTACCAGTGAGGCACACTGTTCTAGCTGGGTTTTTTCCAATTGCGCGTAATAATATCGGTCTTCGGTGATGGCTGGAAAGGGCTTTCTTGGTTTTATCCATGCGGTCATCATCCCATTGGTGGTTTTCTGTGCTTTTGCACAGGGGTGAAGCTCGTAGAGTTGAAATGCCTGTCGGCTTAATAATGGTAAACTAATTATTATTAATACTTTTCCTTTAGTGTGGCCTGTGTGGATCGTGCTGATTTTTGATAGCGCAGGGTAATCCGTCTTGCCTTTTGGGATCGGGAATTCGAGCTCTGGATGGTGTTTCCGGATTTCTTCCGTTGCTTGGTTTAGTTGTTCTGGAGTGAGGAAGGTTTGTGTGATTCTCCCATGTTTTGCAGCATCAATGGCTTCGATGATTTTTTCGGTAGAGTCTCGGAGGATCTCTGCAGAGTGAATCAGCTCGTTGCCTGCATGCTGGAATTTCATTGACATTTCAAGTAAAGCAATAGAGTTTGCTTGACGGTTGAGCCCTTGTTGTAGATGTTCAGTGGCATTCCTTAGAATCTTGATGTTTCTCCGGGACGTCTCCATGTGAGCCATCATCTTGTCAATTTCCGACCTGATTATGTGCGTTGCATTGTTCACCAGGGGTGTGATTTGGTTTTGGCCACTGTAGAGCTTGTCAATTTCCTTGTTGATATGTTCGAAATCGTTGTAATCCATGGTACCGAACAGCGATCGTGATATTGATCCGATGAATCCGAGGAATGGAGCTCTCTTCACGGTTCTGCTCTCTTCCCCTTCCCTTGCCGCATCTAGTATCTCAGTCAGGTGTTGGTTCATTGTTCTTCCTTCCTGCTGTAGTGTTTGATAGTGATCGTGCTTCAAATATTGTTCACAATCTCTAAGGGTAAATGAAATGAGACATTGGTCCCAGACAGCGGAATATTGGGGTTTAATGCCCTTGCTGAGTTTTCCGCGTAATGAGGTATAGTCAACGGTGGTGATAATCTGCCATTCCTTCTCGATCAGTTGCATTCGACCGATGTCCTCGTACAAAAGTCCTGGATGATCGTGGATGTATTTGACATTGAATTGATCTTCAACTTCCAGATGACTACCCAAAGTTAGTGATAGCAAGGATGACCACAATCCACAGATTATTGTCTTTGACCACATTTCTTCTTTTGCTTGTTGATAAAGCAACCTCACGTTCCTTGCACTTGTTCGTGTTTGTTTTTTTTTTCACTGCCCATCTTGTCTTTTTCTTCTTTCACAAAGAGAACAAATATAGTCAATATAGTGAGCACCGTTAATCAGGGGCTAATCTGGCTTTATTGGGGTGCCTCATAATTATCTCACCATTTTGCCCTACCTTCTCATCATATGTCTCGAGTTCTTTTTCATCCGGAAATTCGCTAGGCATTCGTGCTTTCGAACCAAAGATCAGTTCATATGGGGTGAAGCCTGTTGCCATGTGCTTGCTAGTGTTATAGTTAAACATGGCGAATGGTAGATAGAGGTCCCAGTCCTCCTTCTTTTCCATCAATGTACGCAAATAGTCTGTCAGTGCTTGGTGGCTACGCTCGAGGGAGCCATTCGTTTGAGGTCTGTACCCTGACGTCGTTATTTGTTTGACCTTAAAAATCTCGGAAACTTGCCTAAATAATTTGCTAAGGAAACTCATCCCCCTGTCCGACAATAAGATTTTCGGTGAACCGTGAACTGCATATAGTGTCGTCGCTAGAGCCCAGGCTATAGTTTTTGTTCTCAAATCGGGTATTGCGGCTGCTAAACAATATTTAGTTAGGTTGTCCTGAATAGTTAGAATATGCAGATTCTTTCGGTCGGTTGGGGTGAGCGCGCCCACTGTGTCTATTGCAACTCGCTCGAATGGGACCAATGGAGTTGATGTTATGCCCATCGGTTGAATAGTTTTAAACCGATTGAGTTTCATTTCCCGGCAAATCCTACACCTCCTAACGTATTCAGTGACATCCTGCGTTATCCCTGGCCAATAGAAACGCTCTTTGATTCGGCAACAGGTTTTAACTATGCCTTTGTGACCTCCCATTAAACTATCATGCGCCTCCTTTATTATGCCCATTCTAGATTTTTCGTCGGGAATTTGAACTCTACCTTCGCACATAGTTATACTGACTGAATCTCCATCGAATAATTCTTCAAATAGTGCACTTAAACTTACAGCATCTAATCCGTCTCCCGTTCTTGATAGTCGGAAAGTATTTTGCTTATAGTGTATCAAAGCTTCCCGTAGATGTTCCAAGCCTAACATGATATCGCTTACTCGCCCTTTTTGAAAATGGAATTGCTTTACAATTACTGTGAACGTCCGTTATTTTCCGATTGGAGTCACCAACACGTCTCCAATTTCTGGTTGATGCTTTTTCAATTTATCTATATCGATTAATTTTGTCGTCAGGAGCAATTTTGCAATGGGGGTTGTAACTTTCAAATCCGCTGAGAGGAAGTGCACTATATTTCTGCGCTTAAAGGTAACGGCATCTCTTGAATGCTCAAAAAGTTGGCGTTTGTCATCGAGCACGTCGTTCAACGATAATGATTGCGTAATTTCGACTCCATTGATATTTCCATTGCTCAAACGAGGGATTTTAACTCCTGGAAGAGGAATAAATGATGAAGGTTCGATACTATTCATCGATGGGGTATCTTTGCAAAGAGTTATATTATTTTCCGGCTCAGCTGGTATCGGAAATTCTAGGATCTTGCTATTTGACGGAAAACCATCAAGACGATGTTGACTGGTTGGGTGAGGGGTGGATTTCGCTATTGGTTCGAGTTGATTGGGAGATATGGGTGTTTTGTCATCGCTGTGAGATAAGGGAATTTCGGGTTGATCAGTAGGATGTTGTATAGAGAACTTATTGCATGTGCTCTCTCTTTGTTTTTCACGTTCATGAAGAAACTCTCTGAATAATTGTTCAGCTCATTCATCACTGAATTCATCGTTCCTCTCTTCGATCGGATTACTCGCTGTAGCTGAGTCTTGGGAGTGAGACTGGTTAATTTCTTCAAATTTTCCGAATGATTGGTGAAGACTCTCTATGAAATTCGGGGAAAAACGGTTTCTGTTGCCTCGTTCCTCTTCCTGTAAGCCAGCCTCTTCTTGAGTTCCAGCTGTTTCGGAATAATCTCCTAGTGGAGGGTCGTCATCCTGATTGTCAGAGTCATCAGAATCCTTTCTCGGATTTGTTTCTAAGGGGATTATTGCAGGGTTCTCCGGTGGCTCCTCTGACTGCTCGAAAACATCATCTTCGATCTCTTCGGGTTGTTCTGAGCTTCCTGCCTCACTGATGACAGGTACTCTAAGGATATTTACTGATTCGGGTCTTTTCTTTTCTTTAGCCTTATCGCTGGCTGTTTCTTGAGTTGATGGTGTCGGTAATGTTCTCCTTTCAACCGGAGTTGATGCATTCCGTGATCTTGTTACCATACCCGTTATTGACTGACTTGATCTGGCTGCTTCTACGTTCTTAGTGGGGTTTTTATTCTTTGACCCAAGCGGACGTCCTCTCTTTTTGGGAGGCTCTGTTTGATGTTTCGATACTCCTGGCTGCATCGGTGGCGTTACCTTTTTAAACATCGTTATTGGATAATTCTCCGAGAATTCTGTTTCGTCATCGTTTTCTGGTGGGTCTACAGGGGATGAAGCCAAGACCTTAGCGATCTGCTTCGTTTTTGCTGTACGATGGTGAGGAATGAAGTCAAAGCCGGATATTTTGGTTTTGAATGGTGCCTTGCGTGTGGTTTGATGTTGAGTATCCTGTAACCACACCACTGCGGCAGATTCTGCATACAGGTGAAACTGTTGTCCGTAGAGGAGTGGCCTGAATTTGTTCAAGGCGTAGACAACTGCCAGGTACTCTCTTTCATCTTTGGTGTATCTTGTTTCCGTGTCGTTTAGTTGCCTGGAAATATAGGCAATCGGACCTTCAATTCCTTCGTCATCCACCTGTGTTAGGATTGCTCCTATGCCTCCACTAGTGGAATTAATTGTGACGAGGAACGGACGACTATTGTCCGGTGTCTGAGGAAAAGTGCTTGTGAGAGGAACCACTGCAGTTCTTCAAAGGCGAGTTGTTCCTTTTTGCCCCATTTCCATTCTGTCTTTTGTTTTACTAAGTTGAATAGAGGCTTTGCTCTTGGCGCATACCATTCTTTGAATTGATGGAAGTAATTACACATGCCCAAGAAGCTTTGCAGGTCCTGTTTCGATTTTGGCGGAGTAATGTGAGTAATGGATCGAACTTTGGCAGGGTCTGGTCTCATTCCGTCCTTGTCGATGACATAGCCTAGGAAGACAACCTCGTCTCTCAACAGATGGAACTTTTCTACTTGCAGAGTGGCTCCATACTCCGACAGTCGTTGGAACACTTTACTCAGCAATTCACGATGTGTTTCAAGGTCCGAAGTATGTACTATGATGTCATCCAGATAGACTTAGACCCCATTTCCTATTAAGTCCCCTAGCATCTCGTTCATGCAACGTTGGAATATAGGACCAGCATTCTTTAGCCCGAATGGCATGTGAGTGTACTCGTAGTGACCATCGTGAGTTGAAAATGCAGTCTTTTCTTAATCCTATAGCAGCATCGGTATTTGATGAAATCCGCTGGCGAGGTCCAAGGTCGAGAAAGAACAAGAACCTCCGAATCTGGACATTATTGAACGAATGTGGGGCAAAGGGAATTTATCAGCTATTGTTTTCTTGTTCAGGTGACGGTAATACACGACCATCTTCCATTGCTTGTTTCCTCTCGCATCGGGTTTCTTTGGAACCATCCATAATGGCGAATTGTAAGGTGAGACGGATGGTTTGATTTCGCCGTTGTCCAGGAGCTTATTTACTTGCTTTGTGACCTCTTCTTGTAGGTTCCCTGGGAATCGGTACTGTTTGACATGCACTGGTCGTTCATCGGCTGTCCGGATGGGGCAGGTCATGCCCTTCATTTCGCCGCTTGACTCACCAGGCAATGAAAATGCTTGGGGAAATTCGCAAACGAGATCCTCTATTACTGATGTCCTATCATCCATGGTCACTGCTTCAGTGAAGATCTGAATAATTTTTCCTACTCTGGTGCTGGCTGAATATTGGGCGACGTTTAGAGGAATTTCGAAGTCGGGTTCACCAAAAATGGACTCAGGGAACCCCAGATCTGAATTGTCAAGCTCAAAAGCAGTCATCATTACTGGCAGTGGTTCTACGGCCTTGCGTGCCAACGTAATGTCCATGCGGACGTCATTTTCATTAGCTATTGTTACCCAGAAAACACCCTGCGAGTCTACCTCTACTTCAGACGGTAGGATGATCAATCGTGGCTCGACTGTCGTTTTGGTAAAGTAGCCCTTACAGTCGGTACAATTTTTGGCTAGCACGGGAATCTTCATTTCGCGCCGAGGAGGGATACATATTGGACCTTCAGGTCTCAGATCTTGATAGAATATTATTGGGTTGGTGAGAGAGTTCTTAAGGAGTAGGGAGTTCAATAGGAATGAGGTTTCTGCCAGTTGGTTGTGCAAGAATTGATTACCCACGATTCCTGTATATTCGGTTTCGCGTAATGACTCAACAACGTTGAATTCTGCTGAGGCTCCTTGAATCTCAAGTGTAATGACACCTAGGATGGGTTGCACCCCCCCTCCGACTCCAAAAGTATATCTCGGTGGACAGTTTCTAATAATTATATTTTGGTCAAGACCGTTCTTCGATATTAAATTTAAGCATGCCCCAGTGTCTAGTAGGAATACCTGTTGACCTTTTTTTAATTTTGGAAATTTAATCGCTATTCTGGGGCTTTTACCAATTGCGCAAATTGGAAACTCATTTAATGCAGGAGGTTCGCAAAATTCAAGGTGGAAGAATTTTTCTTTCAATAACAACGATGATGTGTAATACGACATTGTTGCAGACTGCTGAGTTAAAAACTTTAAACCAAGAATGCCATTATAATCACCCGGAGGCTTCGGAGTGACGTAAAATTTAAATTTTATATCCCGGATTGTCAGCTCTATACATCCGTATGTAGAGAGAATCTTATCGCCAATTCCCACTATGTGGATTTTATCGGTCTGGTCAACCCGCGTGTCGGGGTCTAATTGTGCTATCCAAATTAAATTTACCTACCCCCCGGTATCAACCAAAATTTGGGTTTGTCGTGACTTAAAGGCTGGGTGTTTAATCGTTATCAACGGACATGCCTTTGAGGGAGGTTCTCCCCCTTCCACCATTTCGTTTATTTTGTTATTGAGGAACTTCGTTTCGACATCTAACTCTGTTGGAGCTCGCAAACTCGAGTTCCCGACGATTCTCTTTTGCTCGCTCCCGACGGTTGAGAGCGAGCACCTTCCCAGTTTAAAGGCTCGGATCGAGTGTCGTGGGAAGAGGATCTATCTAGCGGTCTTCTTTCTTGTAGGCGTACTCTGGGACGACCACGTTCTCGCGAGTTCTCACGCTGAATGTTGTCGCCGTTGGATTGACGGTGTAAATCTCCTACCTGCGATTGCCTTCTCCCATTCCTATACCTACAGTGTTCGCCGTTGCAATTGTGCTCTGACTTTTCACCAGATTTTCCAGCGAGCACCCTTTTTACTGCGGCCAGGATTGGAACTGCGAGATCCTTTTCAAACCCCGAGAATGCACAATCGTCTTATACAGGTCTGTCAAGTTGGTAGTCCCTGCGTTTTGACTGCGACCAGTCTCGATCGCGTCGTCTGTCGTAATTCTCGCGACTCCTGTCTCGTCGATAGCTACCGTTCTCATACCGTGAACGACTTCTATCAAAAACATCATTGCGTCTATTTCCGGTACGATCCCCACTTCGGTCTTGACTATATTCATCCCTATCTCTATAATCTGATCGATTATTTTCTAGCCTCATACCATGTATACCCGATACCAAACGATCGTCTTCCACTAAGGGCTTGATAGCATCGAACGCTTCTCTTAATGTCCTACAATTTTTTGATCTTATTTCGGCCCGATAATCTGGAGGAATTTCACATTCAAAATTTCGCAACGTGAGATGCTCAATCACCTTAACTACCGTCTCGTGTTCATCAGGAAAAGAATCTTTGAGTGAAGCTCTGGCATTTTTCAAAACACGCTGCAACCGCAAGTTAAAATCATCAGGTCACGCGCTGGATAGTTGATTTTTTCAATGATGGCATAAATGAGGTCTGGATTTCTATCATCCACTCGCTTTTGGCACATTTTAATCGCCGTTTCTAAGTCTGTGAAATCCGTCTCGGACCCATCTCTACCATCGAACTTCGGAATATTATTGAACAGATCCCTGATTCGAAAATATTCAACGAATTCTGGACCGATTGTCATATTCTGAGTGTTATCTACATCTTCAGTATTGTTCGCCATTTTGAGGATATAATCAATGTATCGCTATTTTGTTTCAGATGAAAAACAAATATTTTGTCCAATCTGACTTTAAGCCTCAATTCTTTCTAATTGACAGGTTAAGGATCCCACTTCTGACACCACTTTTACTGTTGGATATGGAAAATTGAAATGGTATTTTGTATTTAAATATCCGTTTCAATTTTCGGAGCCGCGCAATAAAATAATTATTTTTGTTTAGCGTGAATCCTTACCTTTAAAGTGCTGGGCACATCTGTTTCATAGACGGGATTGAGGATCAATACTCAAATAAACTCTCACAGAACTGTACGATATTGAATGTATTTTAGACCATATAATTATAAGTATAACAATGATGATTATTTATGTGACTAAACAGTAACACATCAAGTTGAATTTGATCTTTCTACAAGATATTCGCGAAATATGAGTGAGAGAATAATGAATTAACCCAAATATTATCACAATAGCCTGATTAGGGTTACTCACTCTTTCAGCTGCTGACACACTCCAATCAGAACACTAGTTTTGGATTTATGTAAGTGTTCTTTTAATTTGCTCTCTTGCACTATTTTGTATTTGTTTGTTTTTGTATGAGTTCTCTCTCTCGGTCTTGCACTGCAGCCGTAACGCGTAATTTTGCAACCCGTCAAACGGTACCGCACGAGATAATTCGGTTCAAAAACTAACTGCGGGAATAATCACTACGAAGATGTGCGTACTTGTGATCATTCTTCCCGATACTTGAAACAAAAGATAAACGCCGGGCAGAATTATCGACTGATTCCGGAATCAAGTATCTTAAGTTTCAAGGAGTTCGTCCCTTGGTGTGATCGTTCGCGATGCTAGGACAAGACTGATTTTTAATTTTGACAAGGGTCGGAAATGCGTTTGCGGTCAATGCCCGTGTGCGGATGGTTCGATGTTGACGTCGCACTATTTGGGCTTTGCTCATCGCATTCTGTCGATGTGGCCAATGTCTTAAGGGGTTATTCTCATGTGAACGCCTATATTTTACCACTTTTTCGGAATTTTTTTTTTATGCGACAACAAACTTCAATCATGTTGATTTTTCAATATATTTTTATTTGTATTTTGAAATATACGAAAAAATTTTTTTTTTCCACTTTTTACATTTTTAACATATATTTTTTTTAAGTCAAAGTAGTCCCCAACAAAAAAAGGTATTTCACTGGTCAAGGTGATAGCGGCTGTTCATGTTGTCTGACATAAAAAAATCGAATGGATTATTATTCAGTAGATCTGTAGCTATCGTCCCTACCAAATATAATCAATTTCATTAAAAACAAAAAAAAATATCGAACTTCAAAAAAAAAATCACGAAAATCTCCTTCTTTTTCGTTACAAATCGTTTAAAAAAAATATGAAGATATTGTCGAAAATAAACAATTGTGGTAGGGACGATAACTATAAATGAGTAGAAGAACATATGTAAATTTTAAAGCAATCGGTTGAATACTTTTTCTTGTAGGATCTTGACCGTTTCAGAAAATGATGATTCGAGAAAAACGCGTTTAAAGTTTAAAGCCTGGTAGATAATCGCTTACGACACGTCGGCGACTATGAGCTGTAACTTATCAAATACTATGAATTTCGGTCTGAATTTTTCACAGCATGTTTTCAATAGGTTTTACTGTCAAAATATCAAAAAAAAAAAAAATCGATTTTTTGAAGTGCTCACATGAGAATAACCCCTTAAGTTGGGAAATCGAAGCATTTTGCTTGCTCGACTTCGCCAGACATTGTTTAAATATTTAATTTTTAAGAAATAACATATTATCAAACACAACATTCCATTATATAAATGTGCAGTATTTACATTCATGGCAAAAATATCTAGAGTTTCAGACGACTATGACCAGCTCCTGGAGAACTAGTAATGATTGCCAAAAATTGGAGTTTTCATTCACAGATTTCATTGAAGAAATTTTATGAAAATTTTAGTAGAAAAATCTATCAATATATTTTTTAGACCAATTAACTGTTCATTCATTTTGTATTTTAATTTTCAGTGTGTGATGTCAACTTCAATCAAATGTTCTTCGAATTATACAAAAGTTGAGTGGACTTGATCGAAATATTTAATATTTTTCTACATGACTAGAAATGAATAATTTTATCCATGAATTTTTATGAATTAATCAATTTTTCCCACTTACTGACTACTAATTATGTACAATAATAAGCCAATAATATTGTATCAATACTAGAAACTAAACTAATTACTATTTTACAATATCAAGTATTTATGGGATCATCAGGAAAATGAAAAATGTTTTTTATGCAGAATTTTGCTAAACAAGAAATATATAAGTTCTTCCTGACCACGCAATAAATACCTCAATGAGAAATTATAAAATTAATTCTTCCTAAGAATTGATGAATCTATGTCACTAATCTTCCGGTAGATAAACAGGGCACTTCTGTTTTACATTATCGTATATATAATTAATTGACAGAGATGGATCCCCCGGCCAATGCCACTGCACTCGAGTGAAAAATGTCTCGAGGAAGCTAGCACAAGCTGATTCTGGTCGACGATTAGCATAAAAATTTTCATTCGTCATAGAATTGAAGTAATAATGATGGCTAGATTTCTTACTGATAACTCGTGTCCAGGGTGCACTAGTTGTCTTCAAGAATACCACACTATTTGGTACAAAGGATAGTGGATCGTTATCGGGGCGTGTCCTCCTCGGGTATGAATCTTGTAGATAATGTACTAACAATTTCTTCTTGTTTATCAATGTACAGGGTTGTACATGAAGTTTCATGGGTAACTCACGATCCAGAGGATGCAATTCCTTGGCACGAACTGGACAATACGCAGAGTTATTGGGCTTCCACAGAGCCTCACAGAATTTATTGATGAGAGCATACCTAAAAACACGATGATTTCAAATAGACGAGAACATTATTTTTAAACGTCAGTATAAAATTTTTTAAAAAGTCCAAAACATACCTTTCTGGAAATGAATTTCTGCTGACATCCTCTCCTCCCAGGAGATAAGCATCGACAATATGCAATGATGCAGTTCTCCGGATATTATTTTCCAGTCCTCTCATCTCCTCCACCAGTTCAGCATAAACAAATGTATTAGGAGGCAGTTCAATATTGTCGGCCCTCTCCCAGGTATTCTTCACCAACCTAAAGACATTGGTTCTTCCCATACCCAAGTAGAAAGTCAATTGTTTGTTAGGTGTTGTACCACTGGCATCCGGTCCACATAGTACTGCATACCAATCACAGGGATTTTCCAGGATAGTCGTTGTCACATTCTTAGAAGTCAAAATCATGGGAGGAGCGCTCAGGTACTTTACAACAGATTCGACGACGATTGAACGAAGTCTCTCCTCTGGTTTCAAGAGCTTGGGGACTATTCTAGTCTGGTCCGGTAGATGCCAATATGCAAGACACTCCTTCCTCATCTGTATCTGCTTCGGCTCAGAGAGGTTTCGATTCTCGGCAAAGGCAGCGATCTTCAAGAGTCCCATCACTTGTTTCCTTCCCAGATCGTTGTTGGAACGACAAATATAGTTGTAGAAGCTATCTGCATCTTGCAGCAACTCCACAGGTACCAATTCCCTGATATCGCCGTTCCCGTCAGCCCTCAGAAGAACTTCCCTAGCATATGAAAGATAGTTGATCACAGCCTCAATTTCACTCTTCTTCTTCTCGCAAATCAAGTACCTAGAACACAAGAAAGAAAAATTAATGAAATTATTGGAAAATTTACAAGAAAAAAAAATGTATTTTATGTTGTAAAAATTAGACAATACACACCTTTCACAGTTGCCAGGTCTAGATCTATTCGGCTTGAAAATTGATATTTTTTCGAAGCATCTGTATAGCAAGTAAATCAATCCCACGCTGAATGGTGTGAACAGATCGAACAACTTAGTAACAAAGGAATTCCAAAGGAATCCCTTGAGGTCTATGCTAACCTGCATTTCGTGAGTAAGAGAGAGAGAGAGAAAATAAATCAGTAAGAATTTAGAATGAGGGATTAATTTAATTATTTTTACGAGATCTAAAATATATATTTTTGCGTTTTAGTTAAATACATTTCGGAATAACAGAATTAGTAGCTATCGAAAATTTTTGTTACGTTTTGGGAATTAGAGTTTACGTTTATCGGGTTTTGCGGATAATTGACGCGTCTCGCGGTTTGGCAATTTTGGTTATTGGTTCAAGGAGAATTATTACGTTTTTAGGCCAAGATATTACCGAGCCACGTAATTTATTCGAATTGAAACCTCTCTGTGGTTTCGCGGAAACGTGTAGGTGCAGATGAAATACTGCCGCTCAAATAGTGGATTTACGGGGAAGGAAGGGTTTTGAGTTTAGTTTTAGGGTGGAAGGCCACGCGAGTAATCACGACCATTACCATCGCGTGGATTGCCAAAGGTCGATTTAGGTTACGTTTACGTTAAAATTTAGAGCGATAGAAAATAAAAATAAGTCGCGAAAATATTATTTTGTTTTAGTTATTTAGTTACGTTTCTCCTAACCCCGGAGATCCCGAGAATACGACCGCGGAGATAGAATTTGAGTTACGCGAACATTTGAACTTTCGTTCCGAGACCTGCTAGGCCAACCCTGCGTTGCCATAACGCCCGGAGAGCTACGCTCCCGTCGGTCGCCATGCGCCAACCTGTCGCATAGCAACAGTTGCTACGCAGACGTCGCCGGCATCACCACGTGTGGTATCAGCGTCAAGCGAATTAATAGTGAATTTAGTACTAATTAGTTAATTAGTTGTGCTCGAACCATCGCCAGGAGAGCACTAAACCATCAGGAAAACTATTCGAGGACGATTGAAGTCGAATTGACCCGTTGTCCGAGAGATACTCGATCATTGTCTCCCAGCGCGTACACGTCGCAACCGTGAGTTTTTGATTTATTGTTAATAATGCTTATTAGAGAGTAAATCAATTTATCCTGATTCTCATCTCAGGGTAATAGTCATTGTTCCGGTTAATTTATTGAGATTATTGCTCTGTGCGGTAGAGCCTAAATAACGCCAAAACCATGCAGTTACGTCTTTTACGTTTAACGTCTTTTATATTGCTTAACAATTGCCTAGCAATTGCAAGCCATGCCAGGGTGACGCAATACTCATGACCTTGATGAGGTCACACCTGTTGTGGAATTTGGGAGAATATTCTCGTATTGAGGAAATACCTTGCGCTAGTCGCCAATATATTTGATTTACGTTACTGCCTTTTTGGAATTTCGAATTCTTTTGTACATTTTTGTGCCTTTGGCCCTTTTGGTTTATTTTATATATTCCAAAATTACGTATTATTATGGATTATCCATATATTCCAAATTAATTTGGAAGAATTTGCAAGTTTTGCCTTTTACCGATATTTCTAGGGAATATTGTGTCTGCGTTTATCGCTTATGGATTTATTCCATTTTTGTGCCTTTGGCCTTTTGGTTTATTTTATAATCCAAAATCTGAATTTGGATGCGTGTTAGTCGTGTGGATTATTTGTAGATTATTGCCTGTACAGATATTTTTCTGGAAAGTTGTGTTTGCGTTTATCGCCTAGGGATTTGTTCTCTTTTTCTATTATTGTGCCTTAGGCCATTGCGATTACACTTCGCTAATAAAAAGTGTCTAACGATTCGTTGTTTCGAGTACGAGTTTACGTTTGTTTACGTTACGCGCCTCCGCGAGAATCTCCCGCGTATTTTCTCTCGCCAAGGTCGCGCCTCCGTATAATGTATATCCCGCGTCCGTCGTTTTAGCTGCTATGTGTTATGCTCTCGGAGCCCGTATGTTTTATAGATTATGTTACGTTAGGAATTTTCGTTATTATTTGCGTTTATGACGCCTTGAAAATTATAATTCGGATTTATTGAATGTATCGAGTATTAGTAATGAGTTCGAAATTATGGACTGTTAGGTTTTCGGGTAAATTAATAACATTTAGCCCGACATTAGGATCGTATATTTTCTTTTGTTTTATTTGGTTTTGATAAAATTTATTGTAATGGATTAGATGGGTTAACATAGTTGAATTTCTCTCTGCGACGATACGCTTACTTTCCTTAAAATAAATGGAATATTGAGTAATTTATAAGAGCTCTCTCTCTCTCACAAAAATTATTGGGTTTATATCTGTGTCATTATTAATATTTGGAATATTGTAGAAATTTGTATTTTGAGTTATTATTATCGGAAGTTACAGAATATAGTTCCGTAAAGAAATATTAAATATGTGTTGAGTTTTGAATTTATGGAATTGACAGCCCAGTGACCAGCACACCCCGAACCACCCCTCTCTCCACAACCTACATCCTGAGCAGCGTGAGCAAATACCACCTTTCCTTTGATCTTTTAGCTTTAAGTTATTGAGTTTACGTTTTAGTTGGAATTTTAGTTCTTTGCCGTGAGTTATCCGCTTCGAGTACGTTTTTCGGTTTGTTGTTCCCGTCGAGACAAAGAACAACTGGCGCCCTTCAGAGCATTTGTTCCGTTTTTGGACGATCAAAGGAAAAGGGCGGGTGTCCGCACAATCTTAAGGGCCACCGGGCATTGGCACAAGTATAACTGTTTCGACAAAATCTCCTGAATACTTTCTATTCCCTCAACCGAAAATCCTCCATCAGCCATCATGAAGTGAACACCCTGTCCTTTGGTATGATTCATAATAAGTTGTTGATATTCTCCAGATCATAAATATTACCATCACCCTTTGGTCCATAAAAAGGATGAAAAGTTTCTGGTGGTCCAGCGTAAAAGTTATGTAATTGAAAGTCGTTGGAGCCCCTCAGGGTGAATCCAAAGCCCTTTGCATGCCACTTCCTCCTCCACAGGACATATTCACTGAATCCTCCAGGACCGGCGCATACGTCGGCGAAGTAGAGGATCTCATTTGGATTTGCAGTTGTTGGATTAGTGAACATGAAATTGCAGGCTCAGTCAATATTAGCCATTTTTACAGCATCTCGATTAAGAAAAAATACACCTCTGATTGTTTCAAAGGGATTCGAATGAATCCTCGCCCTTTGGATTTCAGGTTTTTCTAAACCATCGAAAATGCTCTTTGAGCTTATGACCTGGTGAAGGATCTGGGGCTCGCAAAATAAAGTTTCATCATCAATGGTCTTTTTCCAAGGAGCCCTGCGCATCCAACCCATGAAATCCTCTGCTATTGGTGGTTCCTGATCATTTCTCAACCAGTAGATTTTCTCCCTAACGCTTATGATTTCTTGGGATGGATCCCATTTCCCAATGGCTTTGATCAGAGCTTGGTTACTATGACACAAACCTCGTCGACCCTTATGCAAAGAAGCCTGAATGGGCTCAGTGATAAAATGATTTCTCTTACCCAGGCCCTTGCCACCAGTAAAGTCCATATTTTGCATTATTCTATGGACGACGTTCGAAGTCACGTGGCGAAAAGCGGAGGATTCCTCCAGAAGGGAGCCACCCCGGGTCATTGGGATTGAGAGAGAACCAGATCCTCTACGCCGTTTCACCATAACCGAAGGATTATCAAAAGTTGTAGTTCCGGTCTCTTCCGGTTTAGCGACGTAATCATAACACCCTTTGCGCGAAGCGGAAGCCTGGACGACATCGCCGGTGGAAGATTCTAAAATATCAAGAAAACTATCGATTTTAGCTACGGAACTCGCGATAAATTTATCGGATTTTATCATTAGTAATGAGATTTTCTAGAAAATTCAAAACGAAATGTTACAATGAAACTAATTAATCTGAATGTTCAAAAATAATCAAATAAATATTTATAATAAACTATGGAATTATTGTCAAATTATTTCCCGTTTCGCAAATAATCTGACAAATAAACAAACGACAAAATCTCAAACGAATAGAAAAATAATCAAGAATCCGCGGAATTCTCTGTATTGATTTAAAAATTAATCTGTCCTGAAATATGACGAGTAAACTAATTCAGCTGTAGCATTATTAATTTAGTTATTACTTTTTTGATACATACCAATAATTCCAAAGTTCTTCCTCGATCCGATGTTCACCAGGTCCTGCTCACTCGAAATGCCAGCAGACGATCCTTCGTGCAAGTTATCTCCAACAGCCCTCGCAGTATCCATTTTCCACCTGAACAACACAATTAACACTATTTTCATTAAACATTCAATCACTGTTTGATCATTTACCCCACCATAACTCTACTTCCAACAATTTATTTCCCTCAAAAAGGACTTTCCACGCCTCAAAAATCGACTCAACACTTCTGAATAGGAATTATTTCCCAACAAGACGTTATAATAACTAGCTTTTTAACAAATTAATTCAAGAATATAAACTTCTAACAATATTAAAATCTTGAACCCTACATCTTGGTAAAATATCAACTTACAGTTTGCACTGGCGTTTCCAACACGAGTATAGTTTTCTCATTCACACGACAACTCACTCAACAAGTTAAACAGAGCAAGATACTCCACAAGAATTCAGTAGACAATGTTCACTTGTTCAATTTTCGTTCAAAACACGAACTGAGTTGTTTACTGTTTTTCAAACGATTCAAAATACAAACGAACGGGTATAAGCTCACGACCGAAGATGAAGCGAATCTGACATGATTTTCGAAATTGCAAGTTCGATAGACCTGACTATTCCCTCCACTTGTCCAAATTTTTGGACAAGTAGAACCAACCAGAGACGTTGAATAGGTCATTATGAGGAAGGTCACCTGTTGGGGATTAGAGTGGGGACGGCCCCATCCGAGGGGCCATATACTTCCGAATAATCCGGAGCCCGACAATATGGCGAGACACTAGGCCTGCCCCCTCCACCTTTAAATTTATGGATTAAGACGAATGTGTCTAATGATTCTACTGGTCTTTATTATATTGTTAATTATATCAAATAATTTTTCATCGCCGGTGGTCACAGAAGTAAATATTTTTTATTATTGAAAATAAAATAAACGTAGAGTATTTCATATTGGATTTACCTTAGAGGTGTTGTCATGTAAAATATTTACTGGAGATTTTTTAAAAATTGTTATAGTGAATAATTAAAAAAAAATACCTGCAAAATGATGACTTTATGTTTGAAATTGTTTGTTTTACAGTTGACATGAAAATTTGTTCAATTTTGACAGCTTTTCACGTGGTCAAAAAAAGCATGACAGAACAGTATTTTTTACAATTAACGGCTCGATAATTTTATCAATAAAAATTGTTTAAGATGGAAGGCGCATCATTGAGAGTCTGAAAAAAAATTGACTCGATTGACCGTTTTGTTTTCGAAGAGTAGTAATAAAAGTCCGAACGCTAAACGAAGCCCCCAGATATTATATTGAATGATAGATTGATTGATACGTTTGAACAATTCGTTTAAGAAGAATTTGTTGAGTGGCTCATGGTTACATCTCAAATAATCTTAGTCAAATAATTATTTTACTAATATTCATCATAAAACAATTAATCAATATCAAATATAGTAAAATAAAAAATATGTGTTCAACATAAATAAATATTGAATATATTCAACATTTATTGATATATTTATTTATACTTTTTACATTTGAGACATGTAGTTTCAGTAATATTTATGTCGTGTCTTGTGATAAATTTTAATAATAAGATAATTTAATAATAACGGCAGAGTGGGGCAAAACGAAAAGTCATCAATCGTCAAACCTGGGGATCGATACAGTGATATTCAATGATTTTTAATCATTTTTTTATTCTTATAAATACGTAGAAAATATTCGATATCATCGCCCAAATTTCATCAATTCAGGTGGAAACGTAAACAATTAATTAAGACGTCAGGGGTACACTCAAGGAACTGCATAATTTTTCCTTATCGTTAATTGTCAATTGTCGATTAGTCATGCTGGAGACAGTATGGACCAGTCATTATTCCAAAAAATTTTACCAGACATTAGGATAATGAAAATTTTCAGTGAAAACAGGAGAAAAAATGCTGGAACATGTGGGAATATTTATTATTCATTTAATGACCTAGGCAAATTACCCAAAGCAAGGGAAAACCCAATTAGACCTTCGGAAATCGTATTAATTATTCAATATATTAAGTTCTCCAAATATACTCTCCAAAATTAAAAATGGTCATGTAGAACCCCAGTGAGCTCAACAAACGCTATGATTCGCTACTGAGGGAGAAAGTGAAGGACTTCTGCGAGTTGAACGTCACCTGGAGCGAAAGGCCTGGGTAGCGAGCTTTGGCCGACTTAACATGACACCCCAACCTCTACTCCCAAGCCAGATAAGTCTATCATCCTCAGTACACGACTTTTCTACTATCAACTTCGAGATCTCTACAAAAGAGTGACTATTTTTGTATTTCATATGATGCTCATCCCCCAGAGGCTACGCCAATCCCTGAAGAAATTTTTATAAAAGAAACTAGCAAACCCGACCACGCGTTTCTGGGGCTAAGGTTTTTGTTATATTACATTGTACTGAACTATTTAGGAGGAACGGTAGGAGAACATCAGTCAGGGTGATCACCATGCTTTTTTACCCAGATGCCATTTGTACAAAAATATGGCGACCTCCATCACAGATTTTCTACTATCGTAGGCCCTTAGTACAATGAAATTAATATTTACAAAGAAAGACGTTAAAGCTGGTATCCCATCTTTTAAGTTGAATCAATCTGCACACGGTGTGCAAATTTCATTAACATCGGTGATGTGATTCGCGGACAAACATCGGGATACGTTTGTAGGTTTCAGATAGCAGCGCCATCTATTGATTACTTACCCAACTCAGGTAATAGATATCGCCAACTGTTAAAATCATTTGGATTTAACAGATTAGAATGTGTGTGAATGTCAAATAACAGACAAATAATTTGCTGTTGGATATACAAAGTATAATCCGCGCATGCGTTGTAATCGGAATAAATCACGTTGTGGTTTACGAAAAGATTATAGACCCGTAATAGCCTTCAGTGAGTGTGAATGTAGAGCTGTCGCTCCAGATTATATCTATCGTTGTTAGTATATATTAAATAGTGTTCATATTAATTATAAAGTGCAGAGGTGTCTAAGCATTTATTTACCCCTTCCTAACAGGTTATGGGCCCAGATAACGTTCTGGAAGAATTTAGGGAAGTTTAAAGTTGCGTTGTATGATTACAACGGTTAAAAGAAGTGTTCATACGGGAAGACCGGTGAATCACGTTGAGAGTGAGCAAGACGGTTGGCTATCCAGGAAGACTGGGTATAAAGTTAGATTGAGACAGGCTGATGAAAGTTTTTTCGTTCGCTTATTAAAGTGCAAATAACTGAATACGATGGCGGGAAATGGTGGAGCAAATATCTCAATTGAGCCGTTAAATAAGGACAATTTTGACACCTGGAAAATTCAAATGGAAGCGGTGTTGGTAAAACACGATTTGTGGGAATTTGTGGATGTGACGTGTATAAAACCCGAGACTGGTGTTGCCGAGATAGCCAGTTGGGAAAGAAAGGACAAAAAGGCGAAGGCCGATATTGTTTTGGCTGTGAGTCGTTCAGAGATTAAGCATTTGAAGGGTGCGGGTACAGCTCGTGAAGTTTGGTTACAGTTATCAAAAATTTTTCAATCATGTGGTCCGATACGTAAAACCACCCTATTAAAGAAAATTACACAGTCTAGAATGAAAGAAGGTGATAGTGCATTTGATCACTTTGGTAATCTGATGGATGCCGTGGATAAACTTGAGGAAATTGGGGTCGAAATAAACAAAGAATTGTTAGTAATATTACTGCTGAACAGTTTACCACCATCTTACGCCGGTTTTAGGACTGCTATTGAGTCAAGGGATGAGCTACCTTCGCCGCAGGCATTGAAAGAAAAAGTGTTGGCAGAAGACGAGTCACGAAAAAATCAAGATAGTGAGGGCAGTGGAAATTCCAATGTCGTAAACAGTGATGCAATGTTTATTAAACAGAAAGGTGTGCGTAACGGCAATTGTAACGGGTTTTCGTTGATGCGGGGAGGAAGTGATCCATCAAAACATTCACTTAGGTCAAACGTTGGACAAGCAGGACATGGGTATAATAGTGGTGTGAGTAGTCATGATAACCGAGGAGCTCAAATGAGGTTTGGGCAATATAAACAAGGTGGTAGTAATTACAAAAGAGACAAGATTCAGTGTCACAGGTGCCGTCGGTTCGGACACGTTGCGAGAGGCTGCCGTGCTGTTGTTGGAGAGCATACCGCAAAACAAACTGAAGAGCAGTTAGCGAGAAACGGATTTGGCGATGAAGCTTATGAGGAGCATGCGTTTTTTAATAATCAGAATCTGGAACGGAAAAATATGTGGTGCCTCGATAGCGGGTGCACTTCACACATGAGTGCTGATAAGAACTTATTTCAAAATTTAGTTGCAGTGGATAAGTCACTGAATTTGGCAAATAATGACCAGACAAAAATTAATGGTGTGGGTCATGTAAAATTTCGTATCAACAATGGTGATAGTACGAAATTAATCAGTTTAGAGAAGGTTCTGCATGTATCAGATCTAAGAACCAATTTATTGTCGGTTTCGAAAATTGTCGATCATGGTTTTCAGGTAGTTTTTCGTGAGGATGAAGGTTTAGTTGTTGACAAACACGGGAGGATTTGTATGAAAGCCGATAGAGTCGGTGATTTATTTTATTTGAGAAATGTTGAAGAAGTAAATATTGCTGATGCGAATATTACGTCGAAAAATAGTATGCAGGAATGGCATTCAAAGTTAGGCCACGTGAATGTAAAAGTTTTAATTTTGATGGCGAAAAGAGGTTTAGTTCATGGTTTGGATGTAAAATTAAGGAAGGGTTTTTCGTCTTGCAAAACATGTATTACGGAAAAGCAGACTAAAATTCCGTTTAGACTGTCGAGCTCTGATCGAACAGTTGATTTATTAGAAATCGTCCACAGTGATGTGTGTGGGCCAATGAGTTGCGGGTCGCATTCAGGAAGTAAATATTTTGTAACCTTCGTTGATGACAAGTCAAGATGGTGTCATGTATATTTTGTTGCGAACAAATCAGATGTGTTGCAGGTGTTTAAAAGGTATAAGGTAAGAGTCGAGAATTTTACTGGGAAACAAATTAAGAAATTACAGTCAGACAACGGACGTGAGTACTGCAACGGTGCCATGAATGAATTTCTTGGAGAGAATGGTATCGGGAGGAGGCTGACCACAGCATATACTCCGGAGCAAAACGGGGTTGCTGAAAGGGTAAATAGAACCCTGGTCGAGATGGCACGTTGTTTGATGAAGGAGGCCGAACTGCCTCCATCGTTTTGGGCTGAGGCTGTAAATACTGCATGTTACATTCGTAACAGATGCCCGACGAGTGCTTTAAATGGTGAGGCACCGTATAAGATTTGGACTAATAAGATCCCTTCAGTGAATTATTTCAAGGTTTTTGGCTCGAAAGCTTTTGTTTTGAATAAAACAAGGAAAGGGAAGTTTGATTCAAGGTCTTTCGAATGCATTTTCGTTGGATACTCCACTGAGTCAAAGGCATATCGGCTGTGGTGCCCTGGGACTAGGAAGATTATTACCAGTCGAGATGTTCGATTTGTAGACGAAATGGGCTCGAAGCAAGGCTATCGGGAAATTCTACATGAAGAAGAGAAAGGCACAGGTACAGAAAAAGGGACGCCTCATTCAGAGGAGGAGTTTATCGAAAATCCTGTGAAAATTGTATTGGAGGACGTAGCTGGTAGCGAGGAGGTTGATGATAATTTGGATGATGTTTTTTTATCTCCTAAAGGACAGCCAGTTGCTGCGGTACAACTGGAAGACGGGTTTAGGCGGGGTCGTGGACGACCTATATTACTACGTACTGGTTCGAGAGGACGGCCACGGAGGCTTTTTCATGGTAGTGTAGACACAGACGATTGTGAAACTGACCATGTTCAGACAGTTAATTTGGTTGTCGATGAAGATCCGTTGACCTGGGAGGAAGCCGCAGTTACTGGTGAGGCAAAGTCTTGGGAGGCTGCATTGGAGGATGAGTTTTTATCTCAGATCGAAAATAGGACCTGGGAAATTGTAGATCGTCCGGAGGGGCGGAAGGTCATTGGAAGCAAGTTTGTTTTTAGAACAAAACCTGATCCTCTGATAGCTACAGGGAAAAAGAAGGTGCGTCTGGTTGCAAAAGGATGTCACCAACGCCCTGGAGAGGATTTTCATGAGAGGTTTTCGCCTGTAGTAAGATCTACGTCTGTGAGAATGGTGGCAGCGTTATCTGCTGAATTGGGGCTTCAAGTGCATCAAATGGACGTGGTTACTGCGTATCTCAACGGAGAACTCGAAGAGGATGTTTATATGAGGATTCAAGAGTGTCTGGAACAGACCTTATTCAAAATTATTACTGGAGAACGAGTTGGATCGAAGTGTGTTAATGTTGAGGACAAAAAGATCCTAGATACTGCTGCGAACTGGTATAACGCGATGAAGTGTGGATCCGATAAAGTTTGTTTGATACGGAAGGCGCTTTACGGTTTGCGCCAATCCGGCGCAAGATGGCATTATCGTTTAATTAATGTGTTACGCGAAATGGGATTTAGTCAGAGTGTTCAGGATCCGTGTTTATTTATCGGGAATCGGAATAATAATATTTTTCTTATAACTATATATGTTGATGACATTATTCTTGCTTCAGGTGATATTGAGTGGATACACGATGTCAAGTCAAAGCTTTCTGCAGTCTTTAAGATGAAGGATTTTGGATTAATTAAGGAATGTCTTGGAATAGAATTTCGACAAACTCTGGACTGGCACACGATAAGTCTTTCGCAGCGTCGATACACAGAAGCAATTCTGGAACGGTTCGGAATGGAAAATTGTAAACCGTCTTTAACACCGATCGAAGTTGGTGGTAGATTGGGTAAACCTGTATCACGTGATGAGAGGGTCATGGAAAAATACCCATATCAGCGGCTGATTGGGGCTCTTATGTACTTGGCTGTATTTACGCGTCCTGATATTGCGTTTGCCGTTAATTTTCTGAGTCAGTTTAATACGAATTATGACGAGTCTCACTGGATCGCAGCCAAAAGAATTCTAAGATACCTGAAAGGCACAATGAATTATGGTATCATATATCGGAAAACCGGTAAGAATTTATATGGTGTTGTCGATGCCCATTGGGGGGCTAACGTTTGCGATAGTCGTTCATACACGGGATACGCGTTTATTTTGGCTGGTGCAGCTGTGAGTTGGCAAGCACATAAACAGCGAACTGTAGCGCTATCAAGTACAGAGGCTGAGTACATGGCGATGTGCGAGGCGACAAAGGAGATCTTGTATCTTCAGGGTTTACTCAGAGAGTTGGGTATAGATTGCAATAACACTGTAATATTTAATGATAATCAGGGAGCTCAAAAGCTAGTAGAAAATCGTGTTTTTCATTCAAAGACAAAACATATCGATATTCGTCATCACTTCATACACAATGTCCTTGAACAAGGTAAAATAAAACTGTTGTATATGCGGAGTGAAGAAATGGCAGCAGACGTTTTCACAAAAGGCCTGAGTGGACCGAAAATCAAAAACTGTATCCGAAAACTTGGCATCGCAAATCTTTGCGTTTAAACTTTGAGAGGAGGTGTTGGATATACAAAGTATAATCCGCGCATGCGTTGTAATCGGAATAAATCACGTTGTGGTTTACGAAAAGATTATAGACCCGTAATAGCCTTCAGTGAGTGTGAATGTAGAGCTGGCGCTCCAGATTATATCTATCGTTGTTAGTATATATTAAATAGTGTTCATATTAATTATAAAGTGCAGAGGTGTCTAAGCATTTATTTACCCCTTCCTAACATTTGCAATAAAATAATATTGCGACTAGAAACTAAGATTTAAGCTATCCCATCTTTTAAGTTGAAGCCACCTGCACACGGTGTGCAAATTTCATTAAAATCGGTTAAATAGTTTAAGAGTCCACGGCGGACAAACAACGTGATACGTAATTTATGTATATACAGGGTCCTTTTTATGATATTGTTAAGGGTGCACCGGCGTGTTTGGGGGGTGGTGTGGAACCAAAAAGTCCTTTTCCACTTTTCGCTCCGACCCACCCCTATCGAGATATGGGGGTGAAAAGAACGGCCAATGGGGCACGAGCTTGGCGCGGCTGCACGTCCGTGTGCCGCGGGTAAGCGGTGTGCGTACTTGCCCTTCTCCTCGGGCGGACGTTCCATTCCGCTAGTGTGAGGCAGAGAGGGGGGGAAAGATATTTCTCTCTCAATCATTGCCAATTTCACGACAATCCTTTGGGGGTGGGGTAGAGGGGGTGATTAAATTACATAATTAATGTTTAAAATTGTCGAAATAATAATAAACGCGTTAAATAATAAACACGTTTTCTTGATTATCAGAGAATAAAATTGTCTACAACAAATGTCTTATGGCGGGTCCCGTAAATCCATTTGTTCATGTAATAATTGGATTTAAAATTTAAACACCAATCCGCGATTAATTATTAAACTAAGACATCTACGCGATTGTTCGATAAGATAATTGTTTAAACTATAGCTAAAAAACGCCCCCCAACTCAACGACAAGTGATCGATGAATTTCGGATACTTCCGGGGTTCATCGGGTCACTGGTCATCGGTCTCGGTCACCAACTTGAGACCCCCCCCAAATCAGTCTTACAACGTATCTCCAACGTACCGGTCAACGTAATTCTATAATTGCGCATTTACCAACGTCTCTCAACTACAATTAGAATATCAACGATCCAGGATTTCACACGGGTGAAACCCAACGAACTTTGTGAAACTTGTATAGTTTTTTACAATTAGTGACAATAAACATACGAAGTTTTTATAACTTAGTGTCGTGTGTCTTCAATTGCATCTCACTACACCAATCCCAATTTTTCCGACGCCCGACCACCCGAAACAACGTTCCTCAACTAAACAGATAATTAATGTTTAAAATTGGATTTCTCGCAAAAAAACCGTCTTGACAAAATGTTGTAAACCCATTTGTTTACAGGATAATTGGCAAAACGTGTTTTTTGGTGGAAAAATTCTGAAAATCGCGGGCATCCCCCTTGGCGTTCCAAAGCTAATTATTGAAATCTTAATTATCTCATTATGCAATAGCCCTACAGTGTTTTGTCAAGAGATCTTTTTTATTGTAAATTTAATTTACAACAAGAAAGGTCTCTTGACAAAATCTTGTAAACGATCCTCTCATCGGGATTATTAATAATAAACAATGCGTCTCTACATTCCCAGGGGATGGCTCGCGATTTTCGCGGAATGGGGTGCAATAATGGTAAACGAGGCCTACTGTGACCCCTCAAATTTTTTTTTTATTATAAAATTCGTTTTGTCAAGGATGGGGAAAGGGCAAAAGAGAGTACTCTCACGTTAGATTATTGTGGTGGCCCTGAAAAGGGCTGATTTTTTTTTGGTGAACTATAAGTAGTTCTCGAAATGTCCACCTCCAGCGGCGATGCACAGTCGGGCCCGTTGAAGCAAATTGCTCCTCATTCGCTCCAGTTCACCAGGAGTGATAGTTGCAACTGCAGCGTGCAGCAGTGCAACCATTTCCTCCTGATTCGCGGGGTGATGAGCGTGGACGCGCGACTCCAGAGTACCCCACAAGAAAAAATCGAGTGGGGTAAGATCTGGAGATCGCGGGGGCCACGCAACGGGCGGTTGGCGTTGTCCGGCCCTGTCCCGGTCGTTCCGGTTCCCGATCCAACGCTGGAGAAACCATTCATTGAGCTGCTGGACCACCGGAACGCAGGTATGGGCTGGTGCTCCGTCATGCTGGAACCATAAATCTCTGGAATCCGGGCCATCACCAACTATCCCTGGAAGATGCTCCTGGAGAAACCCCAAATACTTCCCACCCTGCAATAACAAAAAACTAAATATTTGCAGAAACCTATCATATCGGGTTAGACAAGTCCAACACGAAAAGCAGTATTGGCAATGGGGCATACTTACGTCGAGACGTCCTGGAAGATGATGAATGTGGACTTCATCGCCAAGGATTCCTCCCCAGATATTTAACGTTCCCCAGCGATATTGGAACTTTGAACTTCTTGCGAGTCGGGGGTTTTCAACCGCGCAATGATGCTCATTGTGCTGGTTGACGATCCCCTTCTTCGCAAACAGTTTCTCGTCCGTCCATAAAATGTTCGTGAGGAAGTTTGGCTCTTCACTTCTGTCGAGGAGCCATCGACAGAAGGCCAAACGCTTCGGGAGGTCCTCCGGCTTCAAGTCCTGGACCGGGATAAATTTCCACGGGCGAAAGCCTTCCTCCCGTAAAACTCGTTGGACCCTGCTCTCTCCAACTCCCAGTGAAGCCGCGATGCTGCTAATGGATTGTTCGGGATCCTTCTCCACGGCCTCCTGGATCGCCTCCTCCACGCGAACCCCAGCAGCATGTCTCGGACGCCCTTCCCCCCCATATCGCGGGAGAATGTTTCCTTCTCGAAGACGTTGGAGGGCGTCTCGGAATGTACGTGGATCAGGTACCGTTCGTTGAGGGTACTGTTCCGCGTACAACCGTGCTGCTTGGGAGCCATTACCCCCCGCAACACCATAAATGGACACCATATCCGCATATTCCACAGCAGTGTACTTCACCATTATGATTACGCTATCAAACACTTTCACCACACTGCAGTTTTTGTCACCAATTGAAGAACAGTAATTCGAGTACTGAGCAAGAATGCGTAAGATCCAACTCTGTCTTCAAAGAGGGTTTTCGGGATACTGACGCATTGGAAAAATTGGTGGAGAAGCTTCCTCTCTCCAATAGGAAAATAATAATTTTTATTGCTGAAAATGGCCGGTTCCTCTCCATTAGCTTGTTCCTCTCGTTCCATTGTTCCAACGTCAGCATATGGGAAATTTGGACTTCAATCTCCCACATTTACAATCCATACCGGTGGTGGGAAAACCCTTTTTTTGCTCACACCAAAGGGTCAAGTCGTAAAGCTGTGCGACACAGCGTCCCTTCCACATCGGCCTTTACAACAGCTAGGTAGCCCAATCACTTAGGAAACTCACATTTAAAAGGGTCCCTAGCTGTTTGCTGCTTTTTTTGCATTTATTGCCCCCATTCGGGGAAAGTTGCGAGCCATCACCAAAAAAAAATCGGCCCTTTTCAGGGCTCCCACAATAATCTAACGTGAGAGTACTCTCTTTTTCCCTTTCCCCATCCTTGACAAAAAGAATTTTATAATAAAAAAAAAATTTGAGGGGTCACAGTAGGCCTCGTTTACCTTTATTGCACCCCATTCCGCGAAAATCGTGAGCCCGCCCCTGGGAATGTAGAGACGCATTGTTTATTATTAATAATCCCGATGAGAGGCTCGTTTACAAGATTTTGTCAAGAGACCTTTCTTGTTGTAAATTAAATTTATAATAAAAAAGATCTCTTGACAAAACACTGTAGGGCTATTGCATAATGAGATAATTAACATTTAAATAATTAGCTTTGGAACGCCAAGGGGGATGCCCGCGATTTTCAGAATTTTTCCACCAAAAAACACGTTTTGCGAATTATCTTGTAAACAAATGGGTTTACAACATTTTATCAAGACGGTTTTTTTGTGAGAAATCCAATTTTACACATTAATTATCTTATCGAAAAATCGCGTAGATGTCTTAGTTTAATAATTAATCGCGGATTGTTGATTAAATTTTAAATCCAATTATTACATAAACAAATGGATTTACGGGATTCCACCAGGAGACATTGTTTAAAAGAGAGAGAAAATTCAGCCAATTCTCCAGCGAAGAATTCGAGAACATTCAAACTGAGGAATTCGTCTCGAACCTTCCAAATCCTTGGGTTGCTAATCCCATCAAAACAACCCTTGGGTATATAAAGAGATCCAAAAACAGATATAATCTCATTCTCAATCAGTCTCTCTCAGTCTCTATCAGTCTCGAACAGTCTAGAATAGCTCAACGATCAACAGTGAATACGCAATAAGTAATTCTCGATAGGATATTCGCAAATTGAAATCGGACTCAACTTATCAAAATTTAGTGTTCTCCATAATTATTGTACATCACCAATTGGAGCCTATCACGATGATAACTAGCTATCACGTTTAGTTATTGAGATGTAAACAGTTTCTCTCAAAATCCTATAGATGGATCAAAACCTACCACGCGTTTAAATTCGTCTACTCAACGGACGTTTCTGAACCCCAGTTCATCTACAGCGTTGACGAACAACAGACGTTCAAGTGTTTGTAGTTATCTCTCAATTAACTATCTCAAAGAAAGCCTCAATTTTCAGTCGCGTACTCTATAACTGTTTTAGTATATCACCAGCAGTGCGTGAATTGAAATTAATAAACTCTATTGTTACAGAATTCTCTCGAAAGACGCGAGGTTACGCCTCAAATTGTTTTACAATAGATTAAATAGTACATCTCCCATCAGCTAACGTGTTTCGGGTCTTTTTATTTTTCCCACCGATCCCAAATCGGCACCGCACACTCGTTACTATCTCAAACAGACATTTATTGTAGAAAATTTGATTCTCTGCAAAAAATGTCTTGTGACAAAAGGCCGTAAATCCATTTGTTTACGTGATAATCAAGATAACGCGGTTATTGCTCCGGATTTCGCGAAAATCGCGAGCTATCCCCTCGGAATTTCGACCTCGATTGTTTATGATTAATTATCTCGATAAGAGGCTCTTTTACAGGATTTTGTCAAGAGACCTTTCTTGTTGTAAATTAAATTTACAATAAAAAAGATCTGATTGAAACGTAAACAGAAAATCGCCAGGTTTAGCATCAGAACAATCGAGAAAATTCGGGCGACCTTGAGGGCATTGAAATTCGGGGCCAGTTCACGCAGAACAACCTAAAAGCATTCAGTTCGTTACGGAAACTCAATCAGAGCAGTTCTCATCTATAAATTGTGTCTAACGTCCCTATCGAGAAATTAGAATCGGGCGTTTAGATATTTTGTAAGGAACGTATAAGTTCATCGGGTTTTTGAGTACATCATCTATTAAAACCTTATTTTGTAAATTCATCGGAGTGTTAGTGATTCAACGGATTATTATTGAGATACGCAACGTTATAAATTTCCACGAGGAATAGTTTGTATAATCAGGACACAAGGCTCACGCCTAATAAAAGTACATCAGCAATAGGTTTAGTGTATCATTTGTGTTAAACCATTATTTTCTACCACCAATTGTCCTACTTCCCCTAAATCCCGGCAAAAAACATAGGCACTCCTCAAACAAGATCTGTTTAAAGTAGACATGAAAAAACGCCCCCCACCTTAACGACAAAATCTAGATGAATTTCGGACACTTCCGGAGTTCATCGGGTCACTGGTCATCCGCCTCAGTAACGAACTTGGGACCCCCTCAAGTTAGTTACTCACCGTATATCCAACGTGTCAGTCAACGAATTTTTGATATTTTGCTTCCTCAACGACGCTCAACGTATTTTTTGCAATTCAACGATCAAAGATTTCACACGGGTGAAAATCAACAATTTTGTACAATTTTGTATAGTTTTTACAACTGGTGACGAATAAATCGCAAAGGTTTTACATCCTAGTCCTTTGTGTCTTCACCTCACCCTCACTTCACCTATTCCAATTTTCCGACGCCCGACCACCCAAAAATCAACGTTCCTCAACTAAACAGATCTTTTGACAAAACACTATAGGGCTATTGCATAATGAGATAATTAAAGTCCAACTCGAATCACCGTACTGAACAGACGTATCCGTCAAGTTCTCCGCGCGTTTGACGTTGTATCGCAAAATGCTTATCAATTATCACAGTTTCAGTGCATAGTGAATAATTGTTAAAATACAGGAGGATCTCTTCCTGTTATCAGTGCTGTGTGGAGTGGGTCCATATGGATCAAACTGCTATGGCTATGAGTTCCCAGAATCCAGGAGTCTCATTAGCAACGACATGTCAAATGATAGAACCCTCAATACTGTCTACACCAATGAAAGTAGCCGGCCCTTCATACGTCTCTATGGTGAAATCCTCCAGGGGTCCAGTTTTCGAACAGGCTATAATTCTGGAAAGAAATGAAAGCGTCTCCTCTGAAGCCCATATCCTCGCACTTGCTGAAATTATCGATCCCTCGAAAATGGTTCACACTGACGTAATTTCTAACGGTCGTATTATTGTTTGGCTGGACAGTGTACGCATGGCAGATGAATTAATAAAATCCAATAAACACATTATTGTAGGCCACCAAGTCGTACACATTCGCCCATACGTCACTCGGAACAAAAGAATCGTCTTTAGCCACGTATTTCCTCAAGTCGAAGATAGTTACCTGGAGAATCAACTGAAAGATAAATACGGGATTAGATTGACAGCTCCAATTACAACATTGAGATCAGGGTTTAAGGACAAGAGACTGGCCCATATCAGATCCCACAGGAGACGAACATACGTCTCGCCAGAAGACGTCAAGAAATTGCCAAAGCGACTAGAAGCGAATATTTACGGCAAGATCATATCAGTGTTCATCACTGCGGATTCAACCACCTGCTTCCAATGCAATCTGGAAGGTCATATCGCCAAAGATTGTCCATCAAAAAACAAGAGTCTCCCTCAAGAGGAAAACACTGTACAGCAGTCTCTTCCTACTATCGCTCCAACACCACCTACGACCAATGCGACTCAAAGTCCGAATCCCCCTCATCAACTTCCTACATCACAATCCCTCCCCCCAACACTGTCACCCACGGAAGATATCAACGACGACATGATCGAAATGATCTCCCTCCTCCCACCCTCCAAAACTCCCTAAAACCAATCCATGAAAATTCCCTGATTACTTCCCAAAGTGCCCCTCCGACATCCACACATCCGTTTAAGAGACCCCTCTCAATCTCAACCCGATCCACTACCTCAACTACAGAAGTAGGTGTCCAGGAGATGGAAGAGGAAAGTGAGGAAAAACTCTCTGATTCCGAGTCGTACACCTCGGCTTCCTCTCTGGAGGACAAATCACAAGACGCAAGCAAAATGAAATCCAAAATTCATAACCCAGCAAAGATACTCAGGTCATCCAGCTCCCCCAATGCCTCCCAAGAATCTGTAGCAAGCCTTGGGAGGTATGAGCGGTGGAGTTCTGTGGAATCGCTTATCGAAGGGAGCATGACGAAGTACGAAGTATCCATGCCGGATCTCCAGACATTCCTCGAGACCACCAAGAAGCCAGCTGATGCTGTCAATAACGCTCTCAAAATAACAGACAACCTGCTAGAGTTCTCAACCCTAATCGATTTCATCAAGACAAAACTCCCTAGTAAAACTCTCAAAAACCGGGCTTCTAAAATAATCAAGGCACTAGAACAAGGACACTCCAACCGGCAAAGTACTCCCAACAAGCAGGAAGGAACGATGGTGTTCAGACAATAAAATGCGAATAGATCAACACCATCTACCACCGATTACTATTCAAACCTTGCAAACCAACAGTTTACACTCCAAACAAATGATGGACCCCGAACCTCGAGAAGGAACATCAGGATTCTCTTCTGGAACTGCCGGGCCTACGATCGACGCCGAGCCGAGCTGGATACTCTCAGCCAGGACATCGATATTCTGGTATGCGCTGAAACTCATTTGAAACCCGATGACACCCGAGAGCGTAAATTACCTGGATTCTATGTAATCGGAGAAGACAGGGAATATAACACGGGTGGAGGGCTTCTAGTGGCGATCAGGAGGAACATCACATATGAGCAAATCCCCACGCCAGATATCTCGAAAAGGAAAATAGAGTCAATTGCGTTTCATATCACCAACTCCATCCCTGAATTTAATTTGTATGCCTTTTAGAAGCCTCCACACACATCACTCACCTCTTCCGAATGGGACAAAATATGCTCTCTGTCCTCTCCTCCCCATCAATCCATCATCATGGGCGACTTTAACGCACACCATCAAGCATGGAATTGTTGCGAAAATAAACAGGGCGGGGAAAAATTTTACAACTCTATAAGTACTCATGATCTCATTATGCACAACCCAAAGACCATCACGCGTCACGATGAAACCAGTGAGTCGAACATTGATCTGGTCTTATCATCTACGTCATTGTCGGACTCTGTCAGGGTATCGGTGGGGGACGAGGCCTGTGGATCAGGCCACTTCCCGGTGCTCACCCAAATAGCAATAGAAAAGCGTATTTACACAAAAAAGTCATTCAAGCTTTCATCCGTTAGAACAGATTGGGAAGCTGTACTGGAATCCCTAGATAACTCATTCTCCACCTCCTTCTACGATCCAAGCTATGATAATCTCTCCCCTGTAGAAAAATATTTCAAGGTCACGAACCATTTGGCAGAGCATATTAAAAAACACACGCCACAGAGGAGACAAGTCCCTCCTTCACGACATAGAAACCCGGTCCATTGGTGGGACTCAGAATGCCAAAGTGCTAGAGACCATCGTATTGCTACATATGTGCAATGGAAATCCTCAAAATCCCACGATGATTACGTATTGCACAGGCAGGCGACTAATGATGCTACCAAACTCTTCGACACGAAAAAAAAACTCCTTCCGATCCTTTGCACAATCTATAGACATAAAAAAAAAAACCAAACGTATGTATGGAACTCATGCAAAACTTTCAAGAACTCGTGGGTCAATAACAGTCCCATCAACAAGAGGGAAAACCCAAAGAGTGACGAATATGTTGAAAACTCCCTGAGATCCATCAGCCCCCCATGGGTCCAATCAAACCCCGCCTCTCTTCCCCACTGCGAACAAAATCCAATTCTAGAATCACTGTTCACCCACCAAGAATTTAACATGGCCCTGAACTCCCGTAGTAATAAGTCAGCTCCTGGCACAGACGGCATTGACTACTCTGCCCTAAAGAAACTTCCCCAAAAATATAAGCTGCTGCTCGTGGACATATACAATGATCTATACACAGCAGCTGAATACCCCCCAACCTGGACCACCCAATATCTCCATTTCATACCTAAGCAAGGAGGAAATGCAGTGAGGCCCATAGCTCTCTCGTCTTGTCTGTGTAAACTGTTTGAGACAATGTTGAAGAATCGGCTCCAGTGGTGGGTGGCGCATAAAAGCCTCCTCCCAAACTCCCAAAATGGTTTTCGCAAAGGCAAATCTTGCCATGATAACTTGTCTAACTTTTTACTTCATATCGACTCCAATCTCTCAAAGAAGCAGGAAACCTTAGCGGCGTTCCTAGATGTGAAATCAGCCTTTGACGAGGTAAATCCCCAAATCCTCCTCAAGAAATTAGCAGCAATCGGGTGCCCCTTACCTACAGTCAGATTTATTAAGTTCCTAACCCATGAAAGGTAAATCGCATCCTTATATAATGAAGGCCCTTGGTATGTCTACAAGGGGGTACCACAGGGAGGGGTCCTCTCCCCCGTATTATATATCATCTACGTCTCCTCGGTTGTCGAAAATCTCCCAGCCGAAGTCGTGGTCTCTCAATTCACTGATGATGTCGCAATATACACAAGCCAACCAACCGTAGCGTCTATGAAATCAACCTTTGAGGAAACAGCAAGAATAATAGACACCAACCTCAGCGAGATTGGACGTTCATTGTCTCCAATGAAAACGCAACTCGTGCATTTCCATCAAAGCAAAAAACCGCCCACACGCACAAGGATAAAAATCAATGACCACCTAATCCGCTGCTCTCCAGAGGCAAAATTTCTAGGAGTCATATTCGACCAGAGATTATCATTTAAGCCCCAGCTTGCAAAAACCCTACGATCCTCACTCAAATCCCTTAACATCATAAAATTCCTCAGAGGCACATGGTGGGGTGCTCATCCAGATACCCTACTAATAATCTTTAAATCCTTCGTTCGTTCAATCATCGATTACAGTTCATTCATCTCATCCCCAATCTCTAAACTAGACACGAATAAGCTTGAACGACTTCAGTACGCTGCGATTCGGTATTGTCTAGGATACAGAGTATCTACTCCAACTAATGTCCTACTTGCGGAGAGTAAACTTCCGCTCATTGAAAAACGCTCAATCTTTCTCTGCAAGAATTTTCTTATCAAAGTTCTGTCCAACCGCAATTCACAGGTCTCGTCGACCATTCACGCCATGATTGAGAATGACGAATTTATACCAAATGACAAAAAACGTATGATTAAAAAGTGCATACGAGAGTTAATCCAGATGATCAAAGAGTTGTGCATGGAAGATCATTTCAACATGTACCTGTACGAATACAGGACAATCGTTGCTAGTCCTGCTATTGAGGACGAGCCAACAGAAACCTCCCCAGAAATAGATCGTAGGCAACGAAATGCCATCAAAATTTTCACTGACGGTAGCAAAGAACCAAACGGGAATTCTGTGGGCTCGGCCTGTTTCTCACCGCGTCTCAAGTTGGCGAGATCTCTCAGCATCAATCCCCGGGCATCGGTGTTTACCGCTGAATGTCTGGCGATTGATGAGGCCATAAAAATCGCTGTCAACTCACCCAACCATGATTATATCATTGTAACGGACTCCCTCAGTGCCCCCACTTCGTTATCACGACCAACCCATAACATCAGAGACAATAAAATGTTACTAGAAATAAAAAAAACTGAAGAATTCAACCAGAACAATAACAATCAAAATAGCATAAAATTTGAGTGGGTTCCCTCGCATACGGGAATTGAGGGTAACGAGGAAGCCGACCGACTGGCCAGGGAAGCCACGGATTTACTCCCCAACTTCAGACTCCCAGTACCGTTTACCGACTTTAGGGAATATATGAAGAAAGAGTCTCTAGAATCTACCCTAGAAATTTGTATAGAGGAAGGGAGAAACGACAACGCCAGAGGTAACGGCAAAACATTTTTCAAGGAATTCTACAGAGATAGCAGAAAACCCTGGTTCCACAACAAGGAATATCGGCGGTCAACGATAGCATGGGTCAATAGAGCCAAGGCCAACCACTATCACCGTGCAGCCTCCTTGAAAAGAAAAAATTTTATAAATTCAGCTGAATGTGAGTGTGGTTGCCCTGACGAGGACATTGACCATGTTCTCTGGGACTGTCCTAGACACGACGCTCCCAGGTGTAGAATGTACTGTTCATTTGTGAAGAACCAACTCTGGCGTCCTTATAGCAGCAAAAAGATTCTAAAAGAGTTAGACCCTAAGTGCATTGAAATTATATCGACCTTTCTCCATGAGAGCAATCTGAGAGTGTAACCCTCCACAGAGATAAGACTGTCTGCTACGTAATGTAGAAAACACCAATAAGCTTTGTATATATATCATGCTGTATGAACTTGTAAAGTTTCGCGCATTAATAAAAAAAAAAAAAAAAAAAAAATGATAATTAACATTTAAATAATTAGCTTTGGAACGCCAAGGGGGATGCCCGCGATTTTCAGCATTTTTCCACCAATTAACACGTTTCGCCAATTATCCTGTAAACAAATAGGTTTACAACATTTTGTCAAGACGGTTTTTTTGCGAGAAATCCAATTTTACACATTAATTATCTTATCGAAAAATCGCGTAGATGTCTTAGTTTAATAATTAATCGCGGATTGTTGTTTACATTTTAAATCCAATTATTACATAAACAAAAGGATTTACGGGACCCACCATAAGACATTTGTTGTAGACAATTTGATTCTCTGATAATCAAGAAAACGCGTTTATTATGTAACGCGTTTATTATTATTTCGACAATTTTAAACATTAATTATGTAATTTAATCACCCCCTCTACCCCCCCCCCCCAAAGGATTGTCTTGAAATTGGCAATGATTGAGAGAGAAATATCTTTCCCCCCCTCTCTTCCTCACACTAGCTGAATGGAACGTCCGTCCGTGGAGAAGGGGAAGCACGCACACCGCTTATCCGCGGCACACGGACGTACAGCCGCGCAAAGCTCGCGCCCCATTGGCCGTTCTTTTCACCCCCATATCTCGATAGGGGTGCGTCGGAGCGAAAAGTGGAAAAGGACTTTTCGGTTCCAAACCACCCCCCAAACACGCCGGTGCACCCTTAACAATATCATAAAAAGGACCCTGTATAGATATATAAAAACATGCATTTACACACAACATGCATGCGTGTGCATTTATATATATAGATATATATATAAATTACGTGTCACGTTGTATGTCCGCGATGGACTCTTAAACTACTCAACCAATTTTAATGAAATTTGCACACCGTGTGCAGTAGGATGGCCCATTTTTTCGGATCCCCTAATGTTTGAGAGCCTATCCCGGAAAATGATTCTTCCATTAATAGACTACCCAAGAAAATTTTCCAAAAAAAATTTCAACAAATTGTAGTGGTTGCGCGAAGCGTTTTAAGTTCAAGTAAAATGTCTGACCTACTGGCGGTTAAGGGTTATAAAAATTAGGTAGAAGTTAAATACCCTCAATGATGGTCCCGTGTCAGGTAGTAGGAATGACCGCGGTGGTGCTTCGGGTATCGTCCAGGTAGTACCTAAGG
This sequence comes from Diachasmimorpha longicaudata, assembly GCF_034640455.1. Taxonomy (NCBI): domain Eukaryota; kingdom Metazoa; phylum Arthropoda; class Insecta; order Hymenoptera; family Braconidae; genus Diachasmimorpha; species Diachasmimorpha longicaudata. Next base: position 59,987 of record NC_087244.1, read on the forward strand.
GGCTTATTTCCGACATTTACGAAACATCAAAAATCAATTTAGAATTAAGCTATTTTTACGATTCAAATTTTGTTGAAATTTCTGTAAATTGATTAAATTAACAATGTCTATTTTGTAATAAAAATATAAATAATTGAGAGATCTTCATATTCGAAATTAAATTATATGCCATAACCAGTTTAACGTACTACGGGTTCAGTTCCTTTTCAGGAATGGTCAGTCCGGCAGGGCAAATTTTTTTGCCTAGGTTCCATTTCACTGTATACGACCGTCATAAAAGCACCGGATGAGTCGGCCACCTGTCTCTACACGAAAATTTGACAATTTTCTTTCCTGTTTTTCACCACATTGCATTTGCAAAAAAAAAAATTTCTTTCCTCTAAATGATAGTCAGATAGTTCAATGATCATCTAACTGAATTGAGAAGAATATCGAAAACTCCCGAAGCGTCGTAGACACCACCGAAAATCCCTAAATTGAACAGAAATTACGATTTTTATTTTAATAACAAATCGTTTTTATGTTGGGAGAAAAATCTTATCATACTCTTAGCCTTTCTGCCGGAAAGTGTACGAGAGTTCATAACGAAAGGTCGAGTCATTGTATTTAAAAAAAATTATTATTGCATTTGGTCTGTTCGTCACGTGTAAAAGTCCATAAGAAATGAAACCAGTTGGCGCAACCTCTAAAAATGTTTTTAAAAATCCGAAAAAATTCACATATGATCCTGATATTTTTAGCTATGTGTACCACGAATAGGCAGGGTGAAATTCGATTTCCTTCACTTATGGGCCATCCTAGTGTGCAGTTTGATTCAACTTACATAGTAGAATAGCTTACATCTTAATTTATAGTCCCAATATTATTTTATTGCAAGTTATTTGTCTAATATTTGATATACCCACATTCTAATCCGTTAACTCCAAATGATTTTAACAGATGGCGATCTCTATTAAGTGGGTTGTGTAAATAATCCATAGATGGCGGTGCTACGTGAAACCTACAAACATATCCCGTTGTTTGTCCGCGAACTACATCACCGATTTTAATGAAATTTGCACTCCGTGTGCAGTTTAATTCAACTTAAAAGATGGGATAGCTTACACCTTAATTTATAGTCGCAGTATTATTTTATTGCAAATTATTTGTCTATTATTTGACATTCGCAAACATTCTAATCTGTTAACTCCAAAGGATTTTAACAGTTGGCGATATGCATTGAGTGGGTTGAGTAAGTACTCAAGAGATGGCGCTGCTATTGAAACTTTGTGGCGGATCAGCCTCGACCGGAGTCCAGCCATACCGACGGAGGCACGCGCCAGCGCCAACGGCGCAAACAATTACTAGTGCCGAGGATGGATCTAGGGGACTCGACGAGGCAGCCATTTTAGTCCCTAGGTTAGATAGAGTCTAGCTCCTTTTGTGGTACGACACACGCGGCGTGGCCACGCGCTTCCCTTTTGTATCTTTGCTCACGTGCAATCAATAAACATAATATTTTATACATATTTGTGTGTTTTATGTGAGACCCACCATATCTCCATAATTGGTGACCCCGACGTGATTTGAAAAATTGTGTTGCGCAAGTGTATAACCTTTGTCTAGACGCGTACCACCCACACGTGCAGATCCAGGATGACGCTCGACCGATCGCCGACCCGTCAGGGCGAGTTAACGCAGCAACAACTGGCACAACACCATTCGTCGACCCAACAATTGCCGCAGCAACAACTGACCCAGCATCAACAACAGCAGCAGAGCCAAGCGGTGCCTGGCAGCGTCCCACCAGTGGCCCCCCACAGCCCACTTCCAGTGTCCGACAACACCAACACACTGCCAGGTGGCTTTACCAATCATTCCCTGCCAGGGTACTCTTCCTGCAGTGCCCAGGTCGTTGCTGATGCGCACGTCCAGGCAGTCGCACCGCTGAGGCTACCAGAATTTGGGCTACCAATCCAGAGATCTGGTTCATCCACATCGAGGCCCAGTTCGCCTCAAGGAATATTCGGAACGACAACACGATGTACTACGAAGTCATCGCAGCATCGAAGCCTGAAGCCCTCCAGGAAGTTACCGACCTGCTCAGGGCGCCACCAGCAAACGATAAGTACCCTTGGCTTAAGGCACATCTAATTAAACGGTTCAGTGACTCAGTTGACCGCCAGCTGCACAAACTGCTGACAGAACTTTCCCTCGGGCACCAGAAGCCTAGCCAACTCCTCAGGGAAATGAGGACCCTCGCTGGCAACCGAGCTTCCGAAGAGCTTCTCCGGAACCGATGGCTAGCCTTGCTCCCCGAGTCGGTTAGCAGAACCCTTAAAGTCGTCCAAGGGAATAGCACGCTGGACCAGCTAGCAGAAGCAGCCGACAATGCCATGGAGAATAACTCCGGTGGCTACGTCATGGCGACCAAGTACCAGCCTACTGTGCCTGAGGCTCAGCCTAGCTTCCCCTCGACTCAGGTCATGGCAGCCAGCAGCTACCATCCCGGCATTGCAGCCCCGAGCATCTTGGACCAGAGGGTGACTGCACTTGAGAGGTCGATCGAGTCTATAGTCCAGAGCCTTCACCACTTATCCATGAGAGTGGGCAACCCCTCTAGCAGGTCACGCTCACGCGCACGCTCTCGCCCACGCGCCAGCTCACCTACATCGCAATTGCAGCGTGGACTCTGTTACTACCATAGACGCTTTGGAGACAGGGCTAGACAATGTTCGCCTCCGTGTTCGCGATCCGGCATGCCTCTTAGTCAACATTTAAACTAGAGATGCTGCCGCCGGTGCAGGCAGCCTGCGGCAGCTCGGATTGAAACAACAATGCTGCCATCAAGAAATTGCGTTTATTTGTCTCTGACAGATCTAATGGCCAAAGATTCCTCATCGACTCAGGGTCTGTGATATCCATAGTCCCAAGATCCTGCAGTCGTCAACGCACCCCATCTGACCTTAAACTGTATGCGGCTAACAATACGATCATCGACACCTACGGCCAACTGCTGCTCACGCTTTGCATCGGACTTCGACGCGACTATACGTGGAATTTCACTGTCGCCAGCGTCAAGGTCCCTATCATCGGTGCGGATCTGCTTCTGCACTATGGCCTGCTCGTCGATCTTCGAGGTAAACGCCTCATTGATCCCACTACGGACCTTTCAGCATCTGGAGAGGTTCGCCCAACTAGCGTTTTCAGCGTCTCCACGGTCTCCAAGGATCCCGCAGCACTGTCTCCTGATGTTCGTCGGCTTCTGGTGAAGTTTGTAGACGTCACGAAGCCCCCTGCAGCCCCCAGGACACAAATAGACAGTCCAGTAGCTCATCACATCGTCACCAGTGGTCCACCAGTTGCAGAGCGACCACGACGCTTGGCTGGGGATAAGCTACAAGCAGCTCGTGAAGATATCCAGTCTCTGCTGCATCACGGGGTGATCAGACCCTCCAGCAGCCAGTGGGCCAGCCCAATCCACATGGTGCCCAAGAGACAGGGAGGCTGGCGCTCAACAGGAGACTACCGTGGTCTCAACCAGCGCACCGTGCCAGACCGATACCCACTACCCATCATAGAGGATGTTCTGCAGCGTTGCCATGGCTGTAAGGTCTTTTTAACCCTGGACCTCGTACGGGCGTACCATCAAATCCCTGTAGCCCAGGAGGACATAGCCAAGACGGCTGTTACAACACCCTTCGGCCTGTTCGAATTTCTTGGCATGCCTCCAGGGCTACGCAACGCTGCCCAAACGTTCCAGCGCCACATGGACAATCTCCTCAGAGGCTACGACTTTGCAGCTTGTTACATCGACGATCTCATCGTGTACTCCAGGACCCCTGAAGAACATCTCCAACATCTCGAGATCATCTTGAGGATTCTTCAGGACAATCACCTCAGCATCAACGCCACCAAATGCCAATTCGGCCAGGCTGAAGTGACCTACCTGGGGTACAAGCTCGACCATCAGGGATTCTCTCCTCCAGAGAGCAAGGTGCAGTCAATAATTGAGTTTCCGAAGCCTGATACCATCAGCGAGCTTCGTAGGTTTCTCGGCATGCTCAATTATTACCGGCGATGTCTCCCTCATGCAGCCCACAACCAAACGCGGCTCAACCTTTTGATCAAGGACTCCAGGAAGAACGACAAGCGGAAGATACCCTGGAGCCCGGAAGCCGAAGCAGCTTTCCTGCAATGCAAGCAGAAAATAGCTGCAGCAGCTCGAGTCAGCTTCCTCTCTCCCACAGCACCAATCACGCTCGCGACCGATGCATCAGACACCGCCAACGGAGCGGCGTTGGAGCAATGGGAGGACAACACCTGGAAGCCCCTCGGGTTCTTCTCGCGCAAGTTAAGTCCAACAGAGTCCCGATATAGCGCATATGACCGCGAGCTCCTGGCGATTTTCTGTGCAGTGAAATCCTTCCGACACATCCTGGAAGGCCGTCCTTTTGTCATCAAGACGGACCACCGGCCTCTAGTCTACGCCTTTTCCCAACGTCTAGAAAAGGCCTCCCCTAGACAGGTGGATCAACTGGGCTATATCTCCCAGTTCACCACCGAGATCGTGCATGTCAGGGGAGAAGACAACGTCGTCGCTGATGCCCTTTCGCGTGTCGATACTATTGACATGCCCAGGATCCTGAGCCCAGAAGCCATCCAGCTTGCCCAGGAGTCTGACGAGGAGCTCCAGAGCCTGTTGGGCAGGGAGGATTCCTCCTGCAAACCGCAACGGTTGGTGACTGAAGACCATCCAATCTTTTGTGACACGTCGACAGACTGGATCCGCCCTTATATCCCAAAGAGCCTTCGCAGACAAGCGTTCGACGTCGTCCATGCCGCAGCACACCCGAGCAGGCGAGTCACCACCCGTCATCTGAAGGAGAAGTTCATCTGGCCCGGCATCAAGAGTGACGCAGCACGTTGGTGCAGGGAGTGCATACCATGCCAACAATGTAAGGTCCAGCGTCACAACCGCATGGAGCCTGCGCATATCGGTGTCCCGGACAACCGGTTCGAGCATGTCCACCTGGATATCATCGAGCTACCTCCTGTGAAAAACCTGCGCTACTGTCTCACAATGATAGACCGGTTCACCAGGTGGCCTGTGGCTGTTCCGTTGACCAACATCGAAGCAGAGACCATCGCGACTGCCTTCTGGAGCCACTGGATCGCCCAGTTTGGAACCCCACTGCGCATCACCACGGACCAAGGCTCACAATTCGAGTCCAGGCTTTTCACCGCCTTTGCCAGAATGGTGGGAGCCAAGAGGATTCACACCACCCCGTTTCATCCACAATCCAACGGGATGATGGAACGCTGGCACCGCACGGTGAAGGCTGCGCTCATGTGCAATGCTCCAACACCCTGGCCAGACCTGCTGCCATCGGTCATGCTCGGACTGCGAACAGCTTTCAAAGAAGACCTGAGAGCCTCACCTGCGCAGCTCCTATATGGTACAGAGCGCCGAATCCCGGGTGAATTTTTCACCTCGGAGAGCTTACCAGCAGACCCGAATTTCTTTCTTGAGAAATTCCGTGACCATTTGAGACGGGTGCGGCCCACCACCACTGCCCATCACACCAAGGCACGATGCTTCATCCTCAAGGACCTGCATCACTGCAGCCACGTTTTCGTCCGTGTCGATACTGTTAAAAAACCCCTCGACCCGCCCTACACCGGACCACATGAAGTAGTCAACAGAGTGGACGACAGAGTTTTCGTCATAAAAATTAATGGCATCGCCAAAGCGATCTCTGTTGACAGACTCAAGCCTGCATTTATCGCTAAGACGGACCCAGACCTATCTTCCCAGCAGGAAGAACAGCCCATTCCGGAGCCTAGTCCACTCATTACTGTACCTGAGGAGCATCGCTCTACAAACATGGACCTACCGCTTAGAACGTACGCCAAAGTAGCTAAAATTCCCAAAAAAGTTTCGTTCCCTTCTCTACCCAGTCAGGTCACTGGGGGGGGAGTGGTTGTGGCGGATCAGCCTCGACCGGAGTCCAGCCATACCGACGGAGGCACGCGCCAGCGCCAACGGCGCAAACAATTACTAGTGCCGAGGATGGATCTAGGGGACTCGACGAGGCAGCCATTTTAGTCCCTAGGTTAGATATAGTCTAGTTCCTTTGGTGGTACGACACGCGGCGTGGCCACGCGCTTCCCTTTTGTATCTTTGCTCACGTGCAATCAATAAACATAATATTTTCTACATATTTGTGTGTTTTATGTGAGACCCACCATATCTCCATAACTTTTAGCAATATTGAGTCCCAACCTCGGGTAAAGAAGAATTCCACGTGTTGGATATTATATATATTGATTCGAAGTACAATCGTATGCGTATCTAAACGTAAATCAGTCGATCTCACTAAATGCTATGCCTGTCATGCATGCAGGAATCACAGTAACTAACAATAATAATAATAATTCATCTCCTTCCGGTGAACCGCGCTCAGCTCATGCCCTACGCATGCGCTTCGCTTGCGGCTGCGCATCAGTGCTGATCCCCTGCCCCGGCGCCATCGTCTGCCTGCCAGGCGGTGGGACAGGGGCGGTCTGCGCAGGCGCTCCGGAGCTCGTGGAGGTCGGAGTCGCCACAAACTTACAACCGTATCACGTTGTTTGTCCGCGATGGACTCTTGAACCACTTAACGGATTTTAATGTAATTGGCACACCGTGTGCAGTTTCATTCAACTTAAAAGATGGGATACCAGCTGTTATACCAGCTTTAACGTCTTTCTTTGTAAATATTAATTTCATTGTACTAAGGGGCTACGGTAGTAGAAAATCTGTCATGGGGGTCGCCATATTTTTTTTACCAATGGCATCTAGGTAAAAAAGCATGGTGATGACCCTGACTGATGTTCTCCTACCGTTCCTCCTAAATAGTTCAGTACAATGTAATACAGTCAACCCTCCTATAACGCGGTGAGTGCGTACCGCGTTATATGGAAACCGCGCTATAAGAAACTCGGATTTAACCGTACAAACCAGGCTTATTCGTAGCGCGTTGTATGGAAACTGTCTACCGTGTTGTATGGAAAACGCGCTACAAGAGACTCGGAATAAATACAAATCACTTCAGTCGTACCGCGTTATATGGAGACCAATAAATACAAAAAACAAGATAAATTATAAATTATTTTTATTGAATTGAAGAGTACATATAAGGAAAGGATGAAAAAAATGAAGCAAAAACTAAACTAAAAAACTGTTTTCCAACAAAAACAAAAGAAAGACTTTTGTAAAATGATGTAATCTTTCAACACTCATCCTCACTGTCAGATATGAGTCGCTTAACTCGCCTTCTTTTAATGGGCAAAATGTCTTCCTCACTTGGTTGATCTTCACATTGGTTTTGGATTGTAGCTTTTTTTTCTAACTCCACTAAAATCTCTCTAGAGGGAGCTAAGCAGATTCTTAACTCTCTTTTAAACTTTGCACTGCGCACCGTTGAATGATCAGTTTCAATGAAATGAAGTTCTAATTCTTTAGCCAAATTTAGCCCTTTTTTCACATCTTGTAAATCGAGTTTTGGCACCCATTCGTTTTCCTTATTTTCGTTTACCAATGCATTTGAGGTGTGTCCATCAATTAATTCCATCAGTTCTTCCTCATCTAAAGTTTCTTCCCCGAGTACTAGTTCTCTTACATCCTGATGGTTTACTGCAAATTCTTCATCGTTTAAACGAGAAGCAATGTTTACTATTTCTGTAACTGGGAGTGAAATTGTAGAATCATCTTGTATTGCTTGAACCATTTGAGGTAAAAGAGCTTTCCAACACGCATTAAGCGTTGATGGTTTAATTTCCGCGCAAGCCGATGACACGGTTCTAATACAATCTAAAATAGAAAATTCCATCTACACTTGAGTAAGAGTTTTATTTTCACCATTTTCTAATCTGTCGAAAATGGTTTGGAAAAGTTGGCGTGCATAGTACATTTTTAAAGTTTGAATGACTCCTTGGTCCAAAGGTTGTATTAATGACGTGCAGTTAGGAGGAAGGAAGACAATTTTAACATTTGGGTGGTCCAGTTCTATGTTGTGGCAACTAGCGTTATCAATAACCAATAAAACTTTGAAATACAAATTTTTTTCCATCGTATAGGTTTCCACTGCCGGGATAAAACAATTATAAAACGAATCCTTAAATAAATCTTGAGTCATCCAAGCTTTCTTATTAAATCGCCAGAATACAGGCAATTGGCTCTTATTAATGTTTTTCATTACACGGGGAGTTGAAGAACGATTTATTATCATGGGTTTTATCATCAGGCTCCCTGATAGATTGCTGCACACATGAAGGGTGATACGTTCTTTTGAAGGTTTAAACCCCTGAGCACGCCTTTGATTTTTCGAAATGAAGGTCCTAGATGGTAGTTTTTTCCAATATAATGCCGTCTCATCGGCCTTAAAAATCTGATCAGGTGAATAACCTCCTTCATTGATAATTCTAGCTAGTTCCAGCTTATAATTTTCGGCAGCCTCAACATCTGCTGAGGCCTGTTCGCCTTGAAACTTAATATTATGCAATGTGTACCTTTTTTTTAGTTTTTCAAACCATCCTTTACTCGCGACAACCGACTGATTTTCTAGCCCTGCATAAGAATGCCCAATATTTCTTAAATGTTCGTAGATTTTGAGTGCTTTCTGCTTGATAAGATTTCCACTGATAGGAATCTTTTTGGCTATACAGTCTTCCAACCAGATCATTAACGCCCGTTCCATTTTTACCATATTAGAATTTCGTGTGCGAGTAACACGTTTCGCACCTATCGGACAGCAATCTGCCACAGTTTTCCTTATATTATCTGCATTTTTCTTTAAGGTTCGAATTGTAGATTCATTCAAATTTGTTGATTTTGCAACAGACGATATTTTTTCCCCGCCTTCTAAACGATTTAAGATTTGGATTTTCTTTTCAAGCGATATAAACTTTCTTTTTAATCCTTTCCTTGTTTCTTTTGTGTTTGACATGATGCAAATCTAGGGGTAATAATTACTTTATTATTATTATATTAGAACAAATGAAGAATACTACTTATAGTATTGTGTAATGTTGTCCAATAATAAACCACAAATTAAGCAGCAAAAAGCTGAACGAATGGACGGTGCAGACAAAATTTTAGAAAGAATTGGTCATCAACGAGACGTACGGTGAAACAACTCTGATACGACTCAAACCGATGCCGTAAGCGGCTAAGACATAAGCAGAACGTTGTTTTTCTATAGGTCCTCCGGATCCACTCCCCCCGAAATGGCCATGCCCAAGAACAAGGTAAGGGCTTTGGAAGGGCTAGAGGCAACCTCCTTCAAAGAGGCGGCGAAAGGTGGCGGCAGGATGGCCATAGTGCCAACTGGCCATCCTGAGCTGTCCCTGACGAGGGAGCAGGCCTACCTGGTTCAGGAAGCGCTAGTGGCGGCAATGTTCGGGACTGACCTAGAAGGTCAGCTCCCGAGTTTTGACGGCCACTGGTTTGACGATGGCGTGCTATGGGTGGCATGCACGGACAGTCAGTCGACAGAATGGCTGAAGACCGTGGTGCCCACCTTGGTACCCTGGGAGGGGGCCTCCCTTAGCCTGGAGGAGAAGGAAGCGCTCCAAAAGCTGATCAGGGTTACGGCCTTTCTCCTGGGAAAACCCGTGGGGGCGGCTGTGGCCCTCGAGAGGCTGAAAAGGCAGAACAGGGCCCTCACCACAGGTAAGTGGAGGGTCTGAGACTGCCGGAGCGGCGAGGACGGGCTCAACCTGGTGTTGGGTGGGGACCCCCAGTCCCTAGAGGTCCTGCAGGGTCTGGGGATGGCCCCTTTCTACTGCCTCGGTCGGGCTCGTTTTTATGAGACCCCGCGGAGAGCGGCGGGAGGAAAGGCGCCCCGGGCGCAGCCAGGCCCAGTGGAAGCGGTCGCTGACCAAGGTGGGTCGGGGATCGCCGTGGATGGGGGCGGGCGGGAGGGAGCACCAAAGGGCCCAGGTGGCCCGTAGAGTGCCCCAGTAACTGCCAGGGAAGGCGTCCGCGTGGGTGAGGGAAAGGAGAGCGAGGAAGGCTCCCTCTTACGGAGGGACCCTCTTGCCCCTGCACGGCCTCCTCTGAGCGGACGCAGTAAAGGCCGGAGAGGAAGGTCGCCTCTGGCGAGAGGGGGCGCGGCGGGAACTGGGAGGGGGTCTCAGGGGACCCTCAACTGGGCCCTGCCGGGCTCATCCCACTCGAGGCCGGTAAGGGGGCCAGCAGGCGACCCTGCCTAACGGCCCACCAATGGCCAGGAGGGCGAGGGGAGATGGAGCAGAGGGCAAGATACAGGGAGACGGCTTAGGCTCACTGTTAGTCCACTGCTCCCAGATTAACTTGCAACACTGCAAGGCTGCGACTGCCCTGCTGAGTCGCAGTCTTACAGTAGAGCACACAGACATATGCCTTATGCAAGAGCCCTGGCAACACGGAGGCTCAGTAATAGGCCTATCTGGAGGCGAGGTGGAGCTATTCTATGCTCGGGGCGACCTGGGCCCCAGAGCCTGCATTGCTGTCAAAAGAGCGTGCGGAGCCAGGGGAATGGCCAACTTCTGCCACAGAGACTTGGTGGCGGTTGTCGTGAGACTTCGGGGGGAGGCCGGTGCGGAGGCCATCGTGTTCTGCTCGGCTTACTTCCCACATGACGCGCCGACACCTCCACCTACCAAAGAACTGCGTGATCTGGTGAATCACTGCTGATCCAAAAAGCTGCCACTCATCATAGGTTGTGACGCAAACGCGCAGAACGTGGTGTGGGGCAGTGAAAGATGTAATGACAGGGGCACTGCTCTTCTGGAATTTATGGCAGACGTGGACCTGGAGATCCTAAATAGGGGCTCGAGGCCCACGTTTGTCACCTCTCGCTGTCAATGTATCATTGACGTAACCATGTGCACCCGCCGGCTGGCGGAGCGATGCAGGGACTGGAGGGTGGACCGAGAGGACACACTCGCCGACCATCGACGCATCAGATTTAGTATTAAGGGCTGTGCCAAATCGCAGCAGGACCGCCTGCGCAGAAACCCAAGGGCCACCGACTGGGACTCCTTTGAGAGGAACTTGAAGGAAAGGCTCGGGGTACGACGCGTAAGGCCCTGCAGGGAGGACAGGTTGGAGGACGAGGTGCAAAGAGTCCACGTTGCCCTAACCGAGTCCTTCAAGATGGCATGCCCGGCTAGACGATGCAGGGAAGGAAACAAAGTGCCTTGTTGGAGTCGTGAGTTGGACAGGCTGAGAAGCCAGTCCAGGAGACTCGGGAACGGAGCGCACAAATCGAAGAGAGCCGAAGACTGGACTCTGTACAGAAATGTGCAGAGGGAGTACAAGAGGCTCATAAAACGATCAAAGGAGCTCACCTGGAGGACATACTGTTAGGAACTGGAGGCGCTCTCGGGCATCTCCAGGCTTCACAGGGTCTTCTCGGGGGGGCCCTGCACAAAGGCTGGGTGAAATCACGCTGACAAGCGGAGAGACCATCGCAGAACCGCGAGAGGTCCTGGAGCATCTGGTTCGCGCGCAGTGTCCGGACTCTACTATAGAGCATCCTGGAGAGTGCCCGGAAGTGGACTGGAAGCGAACAGGAAGCGGCGATCCCGATTGGGAGCTAGCCGCAAGAATAGTAACGTTGGACAGGCTGCGGTGGGCGGTAGACTCCTTCGAAATGTACAAGAGTTCGGGTCCGGATGCGCAGACCGATACCAGCATTTAGGGCCTGCCTAGCATTGGGCTACGTGCCTGGCAGGTGGCGGGAAGTCAGGGTTGTCTTTATCCCCAAACCGGGTAAATGCAGCTACGACAACGCGAAGGCCTACAGACCAATCAGCCTGAGCTCCTTCTTGTTGAAGACGCTGGAGAGGCTGGTCGACAGGCATATTAAGGAGGGGGTACTGAGGACTAACTAGATATGCTCCTCACAACATGCCTACCAAGCTGGCAGATCAACTGAGACTGCCCTGCACCACTTGGTGGGCACAATAGAAAATGCAAAGGAAAGGGGGTAGGACACCCTTGGTGTCTACATAGACATCGAAGGGGCCTTCGACAATACTTCCTTTGCTACGATGGAGAAAGCTGCGGCAGCTTTTGGGATCGAGAAATCGGTCATCAAATGGATAGCCGCCATGCTCCGAACAAGGGTTGTCCACTCCACCCTTGGGGACAGTGAGGTAAGGGCTACGGTAGGGCGGGGCTGCCCGCAGGGGGGGGTTATCTCTCCTCTGCTTTGGCTCCTCGTTGTTGACGGCCTCCTCACTGGACTCGAGGAACTGGGGGTAAGGACAGTCGCATACGCAGATGATGTGGCACTGCTGGTAACTAGCAGGAACGCGAGCACGCTACATAGCAAAATGCAGAAGGCGCTGGAGTATGTTCAGCACTGGTGCACATCGAAGGGCCTAAGTGTAAATCCAGGCAAAACGGAGATGGTGCACTTTACATGCAGAAGGAGGGGTGCTGTTAAAGCTCCCTCCATTTATAACACAATGCTGGAATTCTCGGGGGAGGTCAAATACCTAGGGATTTGGCTCCACAGGAAGCTCAGACGGAAAAAGCATATCGCCATGCAGACTAGCAAGGTCACTATGACATACTGGGCGTGCAGGCAAATGTTCAGAAGCACATGGGGTCTAAGGCCGAGGATGGTCAAGTGGATCTAGTCGGCCATTATGACCCCACAGCTAACATACGCAGCCGCAGTGTGGTGGACAGCCTTGAACAAGGCCTGCCACAGGAAACCGGTGGACAGAATAGGCAGGCTTGCGATGCTGGGCATAAGAGGGGCTCTCAGAACGACCCCGAGCTCAGCGTTGGAGGCCCTGCTCTTTATGCAACCTCCACAACTAATTATAAGGGAGGAGGCGATAAAAGCGGCCGCAAGATTGCGGCTACAGGGAACTTGGAGGGGAGCCAGGAATGGGCACGCTAGTGTCCTCCGCGCGGACGGTGAGCTGGAGGGGCTACTGTCGCGCGGTGCTGACGCCTGCAGACCCAGATGGCACATTCGCAGGAAGTTCTCTGTCAACCTTGGGTGGGGGGAAACCCCATCAGGAAAGGACGCGGACTGGGCGCCGCCCCGCGGTCTAGTCTGGTACACGGACGGATCACGGGTGAGCGGCCGGGCAGGAGCGGGGGTCTGGTCAGAGGGGCCCGCAATAGCGAGGACCATTGGGCTGGAATCGCACGCAACCGTGCTCCAGACTGAACTGGCTACCCTAAGGACCTGCGCCAGGATGATCCTGGAGAGAGGGGACAGGGGCAAAAAGATCTTCATCTACTCAGACAGCAGGCGCGCGCTCAGGGCAATACTCAGGTATGAGTGTTGCTCTAAGTTAGTGGGTGAATGCGTTGAGCTGATGGAGGACATTGCCGTAAATAATCGGCTTGAGGTGGCTTGGATTCCGGGCCACGCTGGCATCAAAGGCAATGAGAAAGCCGATGAGTTAGCAAAGAACGGTAGCAACAGGGCCTTTCAGGGAGAGGTGGAGCACGTAGGCGTGCACATCGATTTTGTGAAGGACCTGGTCAAGGAGCGTGGGGATAGGAGGATTGTGGAGAGATGGGACTCGGAGACGGGTACCAGGCACACGAAATCCTTCCTAGAAAAACCCCATAGGAAGATTGCAGAGACTTTGTTGGGCCTAAACAGGGCTAAGCTCCGCGCTATAGTGGGGCTCATCACTGGACACTGGCCCCTGGCTCTGCATTTATCAAGGATAGGCAAGGGGATTGACCCCCTATGCAAAAGATGCGGGTTGACGGAGGAAGATCCTCTTCACCTATGCACAAGATGCAGCGGGCTCGATGAAGTCCGGTGGGATGTTTTTGAGTCTGCATGCACAGATATATGCGTCGACAGGGACGGGATCAAGGGGCTCTATGAGTTTCCTCGTAGGGCACAGATACTCGACACCGTCGACTAGACGGCTGCCTAAGGGCAGGGTGTAAAATGGCCGTGAGGCTGATTACACCTCTGACTTGGACCGTCTAGGGATGATAAGTGATAAGTGATCCCATTATACAGGGTGTCCCAGAATTGCACGTCCAAACTTTCAACTTAAGTTGGGGGTGAAATTCTGGATCGAAAAGTCCTGAGCGACTTTTTGATCAGATGCACCCTCTTCAAGTTATTGAGGGTTGAAGTTGGACGAATCAGGGGCGTGGAATGCCCAGTCGCACGTCGATCAGGAAAACATGCGAGTGTAGTGGTGTCCCCACCATACCGTACTACTCCCTTGCGGCGGCAGAAAGAGATGACTGGCGGCGGCGGGTAAGAGGAAGGGGAGGGAAATAAAAAAAATGAACACCCGCCCGCTACATAATAGTAGATTATGACATGAGGACGATAGGTGGAGGATTGTGAGAAGTGTGAAGTTTGCAGCACGAGGCGTGACAAGTCGCAGTCCAGGCGAGCCGGAGGCTTCGCCCCCCCCCCCAGCGAAAAACAGAAATAGACTTAATTAACAAAAAATTATTCTTTAGAAAAATACATAAACAATATCAACGAACGAAAACGAATCTTAACGTTTTCCTTAGGTTCTATTGTCCATGGTTGTGTTCATCGAAAGAAGAAATCATACGATTGCAAAAATTTATTCACCAAAAAACATTTTATAATTTGTATCAATTTAATTTTAGAAAATTTTTCAATATTAAAGCACTTATTAATCTTTTGGCATTTCGATTAAGATGAAAAGTGAAAAACAGAAATAGGCTTAATTAAAAAAAAATTATTCTTTGAAAAAATACATAAACAAGATAAATTAAAGAAAACGAATCTTCATCGAAATAGTAAAAGATTAATAATGCTTTAATATTATGAAACATTTTTATGGACAATTTTCTTTGTCAGAGGTAGTAAATATGCTAACATTTGAGCAACCTGAGAAATGGAGATTTAGGGTTATCTTTGTATTGCTATCGCCCATCGGTCGTGTCACTGCGAAGTTACGACAGTCTCCATTAGAGGCGTTTAGCGGAGGGTAGGTAAGCACCGATACTCCTAGATAGCAGTACCTAGACTCCTAGGAGCTGTAATGTATGTCGGTGGAGTCCCATCCTATAATAGCTAACCTATCGTCCTCAAACCAGGCGGATAGGTACCGCTTTCCGCGCCTGAGTAACGAAAAAATTATTTACTCCCCCCTTAATTAATGCCAAGGGATGAAACTAAGGGCATTCGATGGAGGAATAAATCATCAGCGATTCATCGTTGTTTTTCTCCTTCGCTGAAAGAGAAAACCTCATCGAACAGTCGCAATCGTCTAGACGATTGCGACTGTTTTCTCCGCGTGTTATTGTTTCTCCCACCACCCTACCCTGCACGCGCTCGAAATCTCACCGCGAGATTTATTTGCGATGGAGTTTTCGAACGTTGAGGATGCAGATATTCATTTCTATTACGGGTTATGTGGGGGGAACGGGCGTCTCGCGGCAGAGGCGTACGCTCGCGATTTTCCCAACCGTCGCCACCCGGATCATAGAGTTTTTATCGGAGTGCATAATCGTGCAAGGGAGGAGGGTCGTTTGACACCTGCTCATCACGGAGGACGACTCAGGAACGTTGGTGCAGTGCACGAGAGGAAGCCATACTCGAACGGTTCGAGAATGATCCTCGTGCCAGCGTCAGAGTCGTGGCTCGGCAGATGGACTGGAACAAGTCTGCCGTCGACAGAGTGCTACAGAGGGAGCACCTGCACCCGTTCCATTTTACGCCGGTTCATGAGCTTTTACCGGGAGACGAGGAAGCTTGGGTTCAGTGGTGTCGATTCGTGATCGATCAGGATCGAGTCAACCCTGACTTCCTCTACCACATCCTCCGGACGGATGAGTCATCATTCACCAGGGAGGGAGTTGTTAACTACCACAACGAACATCATTGGGCAGTTGAAAATCCTAAGGTTTCCCAGACAAGAGGATTCCAGTATCGCTGGGACCGCCTGAACATCTGGGGAGGGATTTGCGGTGACGAAGTGCATCTGCGGCTCCTTCCGGATATCCTTGACGTTAGTTTCCTTTTCCTTTCTCCTTTTCTCACCCCTTTCCATCACCTTCATCATCATCTCATCCATAACAAATTCTCAGGGAGGAAACTATCTCGCGTTCCTCAAGGAGAATATCCCTCACGTGGTGGGGGATGGTCCTGCTGGCAGACTGGTCTGGGTTCAGCATGACGGTGCTCCTGCTCACGGTACTCTTGCTGTGAGGGAGTGACTGAATGATTGCTTCCCAGATCAGTGGATGGGACGAGGTGGTCCTGTACCCTGGCCTCCACGGTAATAATTATCCTATCTCCGAATCCTTTCAATCAATCCTTTTTCCAATAGCTTATTTCCATTTCCTTCCACGACCCTCTGCAGATCCGCGGACTTGACTCCGCTCGACTTTTTCCTCTGGGGCTTCCTCAAGGAAAAAGTTTACTCGGTGGAGTTGGAGAATCGTGAGATGCTGGCGGCACCTATCCACGCGAGCGCAGCTCTCATAACCCCTGAGATGCTGCAAAGAGTCCGCATGGAAGTTCTCAGTAGGGCGAGGATGTGTCTGCAGGAAAACGGCAGAAGATTCGAACACCTCCTGTGATGAATTTTCAAAAAATGTTCTTTTTAGAACAATCCACGAATCGGCCCTTTCAGGGCCACCAAGAAACGGCCCTTTTCAGGGCCATCAAATGCAGAACGAAGGAAATTTCGAGAACCGCTGAAATCAGATTGTGAATGTGCAATCATTTTTAATTGGTGAATATTTCATCACCACCATCATTTTGATAGCTTTTTTTTCTTTGAAATAAATAGAGGATGAAATAATTGTCAATTGATGGAAAATTCATGTAAATTTTAACGCTGTTTTTTATTTTTTTTCCATCAGTGTGCGGGATGAAATGGGCCTTACTTGATGGGGAATTTATTTCTACATCGAATGCCCTTGGTTTCGTCCCTGAGCATTAATTACGGGAGAAGAAACTGATTTTTCAGGGCCAATGGGGCTTAAGAAAATTAAATCGCCGGTTTTTTTTTCCAATGCTGTAATTTTCAGCGCCGGTTTTTTCTCTTTTTCGATTTGATTAAGGGATGAAATGGGCCTCAATCGATGGGGAAATTGTTCCTCTATCGAATGCCCTTGGTTTTATCCCTTGGCCTTAATTAGGGGAGAAGAAACTGATTTTTCAGGGCTAACAGGGCTTTACAAAATTAAATCGCCGGGTTTTTTTTTCCAGCGCTGTAACTTTGAACGTTGTTTTTTTATCCTTTTCGATTAGATTAAGCGATGGAATGGGCCTCAATCGATGGGGAATTTATGCCTCCATCGAATGCCCTTAGTTTCATCCCTTAGCATTAATTAGGGGAGGAGTAAATAATTTTTTCGTTACTCAGGCGCGGAACGCGGTACCTATCTGCCTGGTTTGAGGACGATAGGTTAGCTATTATAGGACCGGACTCCACCGACACCATTACAGCTCCTAGGAGTCTAGGTACTGCTTTCTAGGAGTATCGGTGCTTACCTACCCTCCGCTAAACGCCTCTAACGGAGACTGTCGTAACTTCGGAGTGACACGACCGATGGGCGATAGCAATACAAAGGTAACCCTAAAACTCCATTTCTCAGGTTGCTCAAATGTTAGCATATTTACTACCTCTGACAAAGAAAATTGTCCATGAAAATGTTTCATAATATTAAAGCATTATTGATCTTTTAGTATTTCGATTAAGATTGGTTTTCTTTAATGTATCTTGTTTATGTATTTTTCTAAAGAATAATTTTTTTTAAATTAAGCCTATTTCTGTTTTTCACTTTTCATCTTAATCGAAATACCAAAAGATTAATAAGTGCTTTATTATTATAAAATTAAATTGATACAAATTATAAAATGTTTTTTGGTGAATAAATTTTGCAATCGTATGATTTCTTCTTTCGATGAACACAACCATGGACAATAGAATCTAAGGAAAACGTTAAGATTCGTTTTCTTTAGTTGATATTGTTCATCTATTTTTCTGAAGAATAATTTTTTTTTAATTAAGTCTATTTCTGTTTTTCGCTGGGGGGGGGGGGGCGAAGCCGCCGGCTCGCCTCGACTGCGACTTGTCACGCCTCGTGCTGCAAACTTCACACTTCTCACAATCCTCCACCTATCGTCCTCATGTCATAATCTACTATTATGTAGCGGGCGGGTGTTCATTTTTTTTATTTCCCTCCCCTTCCTCTTACCCACCGCCACCAGTCATCTCTTTCTGACGCCGCAGGAGAGTAGTACGGTATGGTGGGGACACCACTACACTCGCATGTTTTTCTCACCGACGTGCGACTGGGTATTCCACGCCCCTGATTCGTCCAACTTCAACCCTCAATAACGTGAAGAGGGTGCATCTGATCAAAAAGTTGCTCAGGACTTTTCGATCCATAATTTCACCCCCAACTTAAGTTTAAAGTTTGGACGTGCAATTCTGGGACACCCTGTATAAATGTGCAGTATTTACATTCATGGCAAAAATATCTAGAGTTTCAGTCGATTATGACCAGCTCGTGGAGAACTGGTAATGATTGCCAAAAATTGAAGTTTTCATTCACAGATTTCATTGAAGAAATTTTATGAAAATTTTAGTAGAAAAATCCATCAATATATTTTTTAGGACAATTAATTGTTCATTCATTTTGTATTTTAATTTTCAGTGTGTGATGTCAACTTCAATCAAATGTTCTTCGAATTATACAAAAGTTGAGTGAACTTTATCGAAATATTTAATATTTTTCTACATGACTAGAAATGAATAATTTTATCAATGAATTTTTATGAATTAATCAATTTTTCCCACTTACTGACTACTAATTATGTACAATAATAAGCCAATAATATTGTATCAATACTAGAAACTAAACTAATTACTATTTTACAATATTAAGTATTTATGGGATCATCAGGAAAATGAACAATGTTTTTTATGGAGAATTTTGCTAAATAAGAAATATATAAGTTCTTCCTGACCACGCAATAAATACCTCAATGAGAAATTATAAAATTAATTCTTCCTAAGTATTGATGAATCTATGTCACTAATCTTCCGATAGATAAACAGGGCACTTCTGTTTTACATTATGGTATATATAATTAATTGACAGAGATGAATCCCCCGGCCAATGCCACTGCACTCGAGTGACAAATGTCTCGAGGAAGCTAGCACAAGCTGATTCTGGTCGACGATTAGCATAAAAATTTTCATTCGTCATAGAATTGAAGTAATAATGATGGCTAGTTTTCTTACTGATAACTCGTGTCCAGGGTGCACTAGTTGTCTTCAAGAATACCACACTATTTGGTACAAAGGATAGTGGATCGTTATCGGGGCGTGTCCTCCTCGGGTATGAATCTTGTAGATAATGTACTAATAATTTCTTCTGGTTTATCAATGTACAGGGTTGTACATGAAGTTTCATGGGTGACTCACGATCCAGAGGATGCAATTCCTTGGCACGAACTGGACAATATGCAGAGTTATTGGGCTTCCACAGAGCCTCACAGAATTTATTGATGAGAGCATACCTAAAAACACGATGATTTCAAATAGATTAGAAAATTATGTTTAAACGTCAGTATAAAATTTTTTAAAAAGTCCAAAACATACTGTTCAAAATCCCGCGGTCAATTCAGGATGACCAACCGGACGACCTCGGCCAATCACCCTTGACCATCGTAACGAGAGGTCACGATCGATCTCGGGATCGTTACGATGGTCAGTACGCCATCATCTAGCATTCGGATAAGACATACGGTGTGTCTTACGGGAATTCCACCGGGGAATTATTGGCTACCATCGGATAACCAACGGGGTTAGATCGGCAAACCAACATGGCGGAAAATACAGTCCACTATTAATTAAAGAATAGTTTTAACACCTCGGAGTGCACACTGTGTATAATTATTTAAAGGGAAATAAATCGGACATTCATCACACCCAGTGCCAAATTATTCTACATCACCGGAACTTCCTCACCCACCATCCCATCCGGCCCAAATCATCCCGGAACCTCACAATAAAATAAACATTGGTCCTTCGAGCCGGATTCGGGAGTGAAGTGTGTGAAGTGCATCGGAAAAATCATCGTGGGAATTCTACGTGGGATAAAGGACGCCGGCCACGCGGTAATCTACGGGGCCCACTTAATAGAACCCACGGACTCGGCGAGGACATCGGCCAAATTCCTCAAAGGATTACGCACGGAACAATAGCAGCGGGCTTTGTTTACATCGGATTCCCCGAGAGGTACCAAGGTCGACCACATCGGGCGCTCAACTCGGCATCGAGCGCGTTATCGATCGACGGAGCGGTCGGTAACACATCGGCGGTATATTAACAACAGTCGGTAAATACTTACCAACCAATCGGTAAGTCAACCATCAGCATCTATACATCCCGTGTCAACGCATGCGCCACCCATCAAATAAGGGATACATAGTTAGTTGGGTCCAAATTTACTAAATTTAAATTACAATTTAAAGGGACACTCATCAGTAATAATGGAACGAGATCCCTCCCAATTATGGACCACGATGATGGAGGAGAATGACCGGATTCTCGCATCGATGGGAATTTCGGAGGATCCCACAACGGAAATTCCCGGCAACGCATCGGAAGAGGCCTCCTCCAAGGAACTGGTATCGGAGCCGGTTACCAAGACTAGTAGGTCTATCACACCTTGGCCCAGTAGTGTGGAAAACCGGATCAGGATCCAACTAACTCGGATGAGATCCCTGCGGGAGATCACGGAAAGACTACGGAGCGAAGAGGCAGGAGCCCTTCGCTATGATGAGCTCCAATCAAATCGGATCGTGGGAGGGGACACGTGGTCCAAATTCTCGGCCTACCACGAGAAGCTGATTGAGGAATCAGGCGAAGAAGTAATGGACCACCCTTACTTCGCCGAAGATATGTTCGCCCAGGCGGACAGGATCTATCGGAAGGCGATGGATGAGCTAGGCCGCAGAGCGGCCAGTCTCCCACAACGCGGATCGGGAAATCAACAGGGATCCTCAGCCAGCCATCTGGAAAGATTACAGGTGCCGGAGTTCCACGGCACCTACTCGGAGTGGAGAAACTTCCACGACGCCTACGTATCACTTGTCCACAGCCAGGCCGGCTACTCGGATATGGACAAGATGATACGGCTAAGGAAGGCACTAAAGGGATCGGCGGCAGAGCTCATCACCAACATCGGGACGGGAGCTGCCCACTATGAGACAGCCTGGAAGAAGCTCGTAGCCCGGTACGAGAACCCACGACTGATTATGGCAGCTCATTTAAATCGGCTGTTGAAATTAAAGGACGTGAAGGAGCTATCATCAAAGAGCCTCCTTCAAGTAATCGACGCGGTTACGGAATCGCTCACGGCACTCAAGAACCTCGGGGCACCGACAGAATGGTGGGACATCATGATCTGTCACCTTATCAGGAGGTCTCTTGATCGGAACTCCAGCCAGGACTGGGAGCTGAAGCTGGGAGACTCCACAGATCCCCCGCAGCTGGAGACTTTCCTCGAGTTTCTCAGGGCCCGAGCAATGGCCTGGGAAAATATCGAGAGGGAAGGGGAAAAGCTGACTTCGGAACGGCCGAAACAGTCAGCAAAGGTCCATCACGGAACGTCATCGGGACCATCATCAGAGGTTAAGGGAACCTCGAGCAAAAGGACGGCATGTGTGGCCTGCGGAGGGCCACACTGGATTGGACCGGAGTGTGCCAAGTTCTTCGGCATGAATGCCGTTCAAAAGAGGCAGTTCCTCGTAGACGACGGACTGTGCTACAATTGCTTGGGGCCTCATCGGGCAACAAAATGCAAAAGCACCAGGAGGTGTCGGCATTGCAACGGGTTGCACCACACTCTCATTCATGAGAGGAGGCACGATACGCCGGAAACCTCAACAAAGGCCAGCACATCATCGGAGCCTAGCACAAGCGGTTGAGTAGCTCTTTATTATTCACTATAATAAATATCGGCTACCTTAACCGCTGTGTACGTTGACAGGAAACATCACGGGAACCGGAACCGGAGCGAGCATCAAGGCGGTTCCTGTCAACGAACAACCGGGACCAGCATCACGCCAGGACCAGCAACACGGCGCATCACCATCGGAGAAGAGGTCGACGACCTCTCAGATTCATCTCGGGGAATCTTATAACTCGGAAGTGTACCATCATTCGGAGAATCTATCGGCAAAGAAGCAATATTCGGGTGATCATCAACATTCGGCGGAAAATCAATTCGGACAGAAATCCCATGAAGAAGCCATGCCTCGTGAAGAGGAACCACACTCGGAGAAGCAACCGGACAATCACCACGGGGATCAATATCATTCGGAACCGCAGTCGGTCAATCAGGTGGACACATGCAACGTATTGGAAGCTCAACAGAGCTGTCAGCAGGGAAATCAACTGGTCGTCCTGGCAACGGCAAGGGTTATTGCCCTGAACCACCACGGATACTCAAGACCAGCAAGGATCCTCATCAACCAAGGCTCAGAAGTGTCATTGGTATCTGAGCGCTTGGTCAATCAACTACAATTGAAACGGAGGTCCTCATCACTATCAATTGTCGGCATCGGAGAAACTTCCTCGGGAAGCACGCGTGGGGTTGTGTCATTCGACTTACAACCGAGACACAATTCTACTGCGTTGCTCAACTTGGAGGCTCACATCATGAGCAAGCTCACGGCAAAGATCCCACCATTTGCCTGTGACATACGGACTCCCCAGGAACTTTGGAAACTCAATTTGGCGGATCGGACATTCCTGCAACCTGGGGCTATTGACATAATCATCGGAGCTGATTACTACGGAAAAATTATCACGGACGGAATTATGAGATACAACGGAACAGGTCTCATAGCCCAGCAGACATCCTTTGGCTGGGTAGTGTCGGGGCCAGTCTGCTGTACAGGCTGCGCTAAGAAGCGGTCACTGAGGGTGACCACACGGACCATCAACCAACAATTATTGGACTGCTTAAAGAAGTTCTGGACGCAGGAAGAAATACCGGACAACCCATCAACGGTAATGAGTAAGACTGATGCAGAATGCGAGCAGCATTTTGTGGAAACTCATAGAAGAGACGCAACGGGACGGTATACAGTACGTCTACCGTTTAAATCATCGCCTGCCGTCCTCGGGGATACAGCATCGACGGCTCGGATTCGCTTACAGAAGCTCAACAGGCGATTGGCGGCAGATCCACAGGCTCATACACTATACCGGAAATTCATTAAGGAGTATGAGGCCTTGGATCACATGCAACGGGCACCATCGACGTCAGAGACACGGCTGGCATATTACTTGCCTCATCACGGAGTGCTGAGACCGGATAGCACGACGACCAAACTAAGCGTCGTATTCGACGCTTCACACAGAAGCTCTACGGGAGTGTCACTGAATGATATCCTTCATTCAGGACCAAAACTTCAAACGGAGTGCTCTGACGTCCTCATCTGGCTTCGTCGGCATCGATTGGTCTTCGGAGCGGACATCGAGAAAATGTTCCGCCAGATTCGCGTCCATCAGGATGATTGGGACTATCAACGAATCTTCTGGAAGGACGACGACGGCCAGATCATCGAATATCGGTTAACAACGGTCACTTACGGGACCAGCTGTGCACCTTGGCTGTCTCTTCGGGTGCTGAAGCAGCTGGCAATCGATGAAGGTCATCGATTTCCTTTGGCTTTATCAACGTTCGCACGGGGGCGATACGTTGACGATATCTACGGAGGTGCAGAAACCGAAGAGGAATTGGAAGCAATAATCAAGGATCTAATCGGACTCTGCATGGCGGGCGGCATGCCACTGCAGAAATGGTGCAGCAACGCGCCACGAACACTCGGACAACTCGGAATATCGGCGGAATCAGTTCCAACTATCGAATTCGGGGAATCATCAGTGAAAGTGCTGGGCCTCTGCTGGCAGCCTCAGACAGACACTTTCCACTTCAAGGCAAGAAACTTCAGCGGAGACACCATCACCAAACGCGTAATCCTGTCCGAGATTGCGCAAATTTATGATCCTTTGGGACTAATAGCACCGGTCACCATCACGGCAAAAATATCTATTCAAGAATTGTGGCTGCTCAAACTCGACTGGGACGAGCAAATACCAATGACATACACTAAACGGTGGAGAAGTTTCAGGGAGGAAATTCAACGGCTGAGCAGCCTATCAATACCACGATGGCTACATCTTTCAGCGGGAAAGAAAATACAACTTCACGGATTTGCGGACGCAGCGACCCTGGCAATGGGTGCATCGGTCCATCTTCGATCCTGGTCAGCATCATCGGGAGTCAACGTCAACTTGGTTTGTGCCAAAACCAAGGTGGCTCCCCTCAAGAAGATGACCATTCCACGGCTGGAGCTCACGGCAGCTGTCATGGTCACAAATCTAATGGCCTATGTACAGCGAGCTCTGGAACTTGACGATGCGGAGCTCTACTTATGGAGCGACTCATCAGTAGCCATCGCGTGGATCAACGGAGAACCATCACGGTGGAAGGACTTTGTGCCGAACAGGGTTCTCAAGATCCAAGAAACCCTGCCTACTGCCAAATGGAATCACATCAACGGCAAGGAGAATCCAGCGGACTGCGCATCAAGAGGAATATCCCCAACGGAATTGCGGGAGCATCATCTCTGGTGGACTGGACCATCATGGCTTGTCCAACCACCAGAACAATGGGTAGCAGCATCAACGGAAGCAGCATCAACGGAATTAGCATCAGCCTCGGAATTAGCATCAGCGGTGGCAATGGAGGCGAAACCACCCACCACCAGCTCATATCCAGTGCACATTGTCGACGAAGATGCACTGATCAATCGGCTTTCGTCATGGAACAAGCTAGCTCGAATCACAGCCTGGGTGAATCGAGCAATAAACAAATTCAAGGGACAACCAACACCGGATTCTCCACAACTCGGAACTACGGAAATAGAGGACGGAAGACTGTTCTGGGTTAAGTACACCCAACAGCGATACTTCGAACGGGAAATCAACATATTGAAGGCTGGAAGATCACTGGCAGCCAAGCATCGTATGGCGACGCTGACGCCATACCTGGAAAACGACGTCATGCGCATGGGCGGACGTCTTCGGAATTCAACATTGGATCCGGAGGAGAAGAATCCAATTATTCTCCCACGTCACTCACCGCTATCATCACTTATCATTGCGGAAGCTCATCAGAGGAGCTTCCACGGGGGAACGCAACTCACGTTGGCACACATCCGGCAGAGGTACTGGATCATCGGAGGACGGGCACCAGTACGCTCACACATATTAAAGTGCGTCATCTGCGCACGTCATCGAGCTGTGCGAGCTCAACAGCTGATGGGACAGCTGCCATCGCGACGAGTGACACCATCACGAGTCTTCCTTCACTCAGGAGTTGACTTCGCCGGCCCAATCAACATCCTGAGGTGGAGAGGCTCCGGGGCAGGCAAACCGATGTACAAGGCGTACATCTGCCTATTTGTCTGCTTCGCCACATCCGCCACACATTTGGAACTGGTCACAGACCTCACGGCGGACGGATTCATCGCAGCGTACAAGCGATTTACGGCAAGACGGGGAATTTGCGCGACCCTGACCAGTGACAGGGGATTAAACTTCATCGGGGCAGAAAAGGAATTACGGCAAATCATCCACCAGGCATCCAGCGAATCGGCAACCATCAGGAACTGGCTAGCAACAAACGGAACGGAATGGAGATTTAACCCGCCCTACTCGCCTCACATGGGAGGCAAGTGGGAGGCCGCGGTTAAATCCACGAAACATCATTTACGGAGAGTGATAGGAACTTCAACTCTGACGTACGAGGAATTTACGACTCTTCTGACTCAGGTTGCAGCCATCCTGAACTCGAGGCCACTCTGCCCGATAAATAACGACCCGCAAGACACCACGGCATTGACACCAGGGCACTTCATCATCGGCGGATCGCTGACAGCGATTCCAGAACCAAGTCTGGAAAACATCAACACGGATCGGCTAAACAGGTGGCAACTTATCACGCAGAAGGTGCAGAACTTCTGGGACCATTGGGCACGCGAGTGCGTGCATCGCTATCAACAAATATATCGGTGGAGGAAACCAACGGACGACATTAAAATTGGGACGTTGGTTCTCATATCAAATGAGCAGGAACCGCCAACCAGATGGCCCCTGGCTCGAGTCATCAGGATCCACCCGGGACGGGACAACTTGACCAGGGTTGTCACACTTTGGAAGGGCAACAAGGAAACGCAGCGGGCAATCCATCGATTGGTACCACTACCAATTAACGGCGACCTACTGGAAGGTCAAAACTAACACGGACAGTCTACATCGTCACCCAGGGGGGTGACGCAGGGCGGGCGGTATGTTCAAAATCCCGCGGTCAATTCAGGATGACCAACCGGACGACCTCGGGCAATCACCCTTGACCATCGTAACGAGAGGT
This sequence comes from Diachasmimorpha longicaudata, assembly GCF_034640455.1. Taxonomy (NCBI): domain Eukaryota; kingdom Metazoa; phylum Arthropoda; class Insecta; order Hymenoptera; family Braconidae; genus Diachasmimorpha; species Diachasmimorpha longicaudata. Next base: position 86,448 of record NC_087244.1, read on the forward strand.
CACGATCGATCTCGGGATCGTTACGATGGTCAGTACGCCATCATCTAGCATTCGGATAAGACATACGGTGTGTCTTACGGGAATTCCACCGGGGAATTATTGGCTACCATCGGATAACCAACGGGGTTAGGTCGGCAAACCAACACGGCGGAAAATACAGTCCACTATTAATTAAAGAATAGTTTTAACACCTCGGAGTGCACACTGTGTATAATTATTTAAAGGGAAATAAATCGGACATTCATCACACCCAGTGCCAAATTATTCTACATCACCGGAACTTCCTCACCCACCATCCCATCCGGCCCAAATCATCCCGGAACCTCGTAATAAAATAAACACATACCTTTCTGGAAGTGAATTTCTGCTGACATCCTCTCCTCCCAGGAGTTACGCAACGACAATATGCAATGCTTCAGTTCTCCGGATATTATTTTCCAGTCCTCTCAACCCCTCCACCAGTTCAGCATAAACAAATGTATTAGGAGGCAGTTCAATATTGTCGGCCCTCTCCCAGCTATTCTTCACCAACCTAAAGACATTGGTTCTTCCCATACCCAAGTAGAAAGTCAATTGTTTGCTAGGTGTTCTTCCACCGGCATCCGATCCACAGAGTACTGCATACCAATCACAGGGAATTTCCAGGATATTCGTTGTTACATTCTTAGAAATCATGGGAGGAGCGTCGAAATCATGTCAAAATCATGGGAGGAGCGCTCAGGTACTTTACAAACGATTCGACGACGATTGAACGAAGTCTCTCCTCTGGTTTCAAGAGCTTGGGGACTATTCTAGTCTGGTCCGGTAGATGCCAATATTCAAGACACTCCTTCCTCATCTGCGTCTGCTTCGGCTCAGAGAGGTTCCGATTCTCGGCAAAGGCAGCGATCTTCAAGAGTCCCATCACTTGTTTCCTTCCCAGATCGTTGTTGGAACTACAAATATAGTTGTAGAAGCTATCGGCATCTTGGAGCAACTCCACAGGTACCAATTCCCTGATATCGCCGTTCCCGTCAGCCCTCAGAAGAACTTCCCTAGCATATGAAAGATAGTTGATCACAGCCTCAATTTCACTCTTCTTCTTCTCGCAAATCAAGTACCTAGAACACAAGAAAGAAATTCTTGTGTTCTAGGTACCTAGAACACAAGAAAGAAATTCTTGTGTTCTAGGTACTTGATTTGCGAATGAAAAGTTAATGAAATTATTGGAAAATTTACAAAAAAAAAAAAATGTATTTTATTTTGTAAAAATTAGACAATACACACCTTTCAGAGTTGCCAGGTCTAGATGTATTCGGCTTGAAAATTGATATTTTTTCGAAGCATCTGTATAGCAAGTAAATCAATCCCCCGCTGAATGGTGTGAACAGATCGAACAACTTAGTAACAAAGTGTCCACCTGTCCGCACAATCTTAAGGGCCACCAGGCATTGGCACAAGTATAACTGTTTCGACAAAATCTCCTGAATACTTTCTATTCCCACAACCGAAAATCCTCCATCAGCCATCATGAAGTGAACACCCTGTCCTTGGGTATGATTCATGATAAGTTGTTGATAGGCGAGTTGATTCTCCAGATCATAAATATTACCATCACCCTTCGGTCCATAAAAAGGATGAAAAGTTTCTGGTGGTCCAGCGTAAAAGTTATTTAATTATAAGTCGTTGGAGCCCCTCAGGGTGAATCCAAAGCCCTTTGCATGCCACTTCCTCCTCCACAGGACATATTCACTGAATCCTCCAGGACCGGCGCATACGTTGGCGAAGTAGAGGATCTCATTTGGATTTGCAGTTGTTGGATTAGTGAACATGAAATTGCAGGCTCTGTCAATATTAGCCATTTTTACAGCATCTCGATTAAGAAAAAATACAACTCTGATTGTTTCAAAGGGATTCGAATGAATCCTCGCCCTTTGTATTTCACGTTTTTCTAAACCATCGAAAATGCTCTTCGAGCTTATGACCTGGTGAAGGATCTGGGGCTCGCAAAATAAAGTTTCATCATCAAAGGTCTTTTTCCAGGGAGCCCTGAGCATCCAACCCCTGAAATCCTCTGCTATTGGTGGTTCCTGATCATTTCTCAACCAGTAGATTTTCTCAGTAACGCGTTCATTTGTTTGCAACGAACCTATCGGGAAATATCCGATAATTTCGGAGCTCTTGTGGTATTATATGCGAAAATTCAAAACGAAATGTTACGATGAAACTAATTAATCTGAATGTTCAAAAATAATCAAATAACTATTTATAATAAACTATGAAATTATTGTCAAATTATTTCCCGTTTCGCAAATAATCTGACAAATAAACAAACGACAAAAGCTCAAACGAATAGAAAAATAATCAAGAATCCGCGGAATTCTCTGTATTGACTTAAAAATTAATCTGTCCTGAAATATGACGAGTAAACTAATTCAGCCGTCGCATTATTGATTAAGTTATTACTTTTTTGATACATACCAATAATTCCAAAGTTCTTCCTCGATCCGATGTTCACCAGGTCCTGTTCACTCGGAAGGCCAGCAGACGATCCATCGTGCAAGTTATCTCCAAAAGCCCTGGCAGTATCCATTTTCCACCGGAACAACACAATTAACACTGGTTTCTTTAAACATTCAATCACTGTTTGATCATTTACCCCACCATAACTCTACTTCCAACAATTTATTTCCCTCAAAAATCAACTCAACACTTCTGAATAGGAATTATTTCCCAACAAGACGTTATAATAACTAGCTTTTTGACAAATTAATTCAAGAATATAAACATCTAACAATATTAAAATCTTGAACTCTACAACTTGGTAAAATATCAACTTACAGTTTGCACTGGCGTTACCAACACGAGTATAGTTTTCTCACTCACACGACGACTCAACCAACAAGTTAAACAGAGCAAGATACTCCACAAGAATTCGGTAGACAATGTTCACTGGTTCAATTTTCGTTCAAAACACGAACTGGTTTTTTTTTGTGCGCTCTCGCCGGAACAATACTGTATATATATATATATACATATATATGAAGTGAGTTGGGTATTTAACTAACTCAACTATCAATTATTAAATATTTATCGAAGATAAATTTATTGCGTGAAAACATGTATACAAGTCAAAGGTTAAATTTAGACTGCCCAATCTGTTGCTGGTCAGTCGCGCTAATAATTCGGGTCGAGTGTTAGTATATCGGTGTACGACAATAGGCGAAAGGGGCCGAATATTAACTTCGTCTTAATTTCGCGTCGTTGGTGTCGATGTGGTAGGATAACACATATATACCATGATGTATATTTTTTACAAATCATTTTTGGATGTGAAAAGTAGAGAAAATATTTCTATACAAAAATGTGGGCGGTAAGACGTTTTCAGGATTGTTACACTGGTTTATTTAAAAATTAATTGTAGAATTGTACACTTTAAGCCCATCATCCACTGGGAGTTCATAGTAATATCTCCGGATGACCTTCGGAGAAGCTACTCACATGCCCCAGAGGGGATCAGGAATTTTACCTGGACCACAGAATAAGGAAACAATTTGATACAGTGGAACTCTGCCATGACTATTACTTTCAGATTTTTTTAATTAAGGGAATACTCTCAACTGTTGTACTTCACATGAGGATCGCAATGAAAATAACCATTGACAGAATATTTCTCAGCGGTTACACGAAAAAATGGTAAAGTAGGCGGACATAGATGTGAAGAGTAAAAAGTAGACTTTAGTGAAAACAAGATTGAGTCTTGATGGAAAATCATGACGAAGATGGAACGAATTTGTTTAAAGAATTCATGGCGTCATCAAAGAGGATTTAAGGAAGTTAAGATCTTGATATTTTTATGTAAAAATTATGTAATCAATCCCAAATAGGCTAGGAGAAGTGTAACAAGCTTTGCAAGAAACTCAGTGTAGAAACGTTTTACCGATCGAGTGTGGATCATCAATGCATCTGTTTCTAAATCACGAATATATCTTTTAGGCTAAAAAAATGTGTTGTAATATGTTAATTAACTACCAACTTGGAATTTGTTCAACTATTCATTAATGTAGTAACTGTTGATAAAACATGTATGAAAAGGAGAACCAACTCGAGGAAAGTTGGGAGATCACTTCAAATGAATATTTAAGAATTTCAATATGTTTAAAAAAAGAAAACAAGATTTTTGTTAAATTAAATTGTTTTATTCCCTGATTCTTCTCACCTTAAAATATTAACTCCATTAGAAGCCAATTTTCCATACTGTTATTTTAATTACAACTTGTCATCACTAGCCAAAGTCAGAAATAGTATTGATGGTGGAAAACAAAATACTATATAAATGTGCAGTATTTACATTCATGGCTAAAATATCTAAAGTTTCAGTCGATTATTACCAGCTCCTGGAGAACTGGTAATGATTGCCAATAATTGACGTTTTCATTCTGTTGGAAATCCGGCTAATCTCATGTCTCCCCTTCCCCCGCGCTCACCAAACCATTGACGGGTCGACCCCTGGCCAAAACAACCCGCTGTGGCCAGGGGGTCAATTGGCATTTTTGCCAAATTGAGGCGCCACGTCCCGGAGAGATCGATCACGGAAACACGCACTTTGACCAATCAGAAGGGTCACGTGTCAACGATCCAGATCCTTCTCGACCGTGACCTCTCCTCAAATCGCTCTCTCAACGTCTGGACACCGTAGTGACAACAAGTACCACATCGTGTTCTGTTTTCTCTACCGCGAACCCCAAACGTGTATTCAAATCTCGATTCCTCAAATCGCGAATTCTCTTATAAGTATTGTTAGTTAAATTCAGTGACCGCTCATCATTAATTTGTACTAGATCTTGACCATATTTTTGTAATAAAAGTGACTCAGAAAATCATTACGCGTGTGAATCATTGTGTCCACGTCGCCGGCTCAATTTCCTCATTCGTCACCTCTCACCACCGACAGTCCCCCTCAATCTCTCCCCTTACACAAACCAGATCCCTCTACGAACACATTCACACTTTTCATTGAAGAAGTTGTATCAAAATTTTATTAGAAAAATCCATCAATATATTTTTTAGAACAATTAATTGTTCATTCATTTTGTATTTTAATTTTCAGTACGTGACGTCAACTCCAATCAAATGTTCTTCGAATTGTACAAAAGTTGAGTGGACTTGATCAAAATATTTAATATTTTTCTACATGACTAGAAATGAATAATCTTACCAATGAATTTTTATGAATTAATCAATTTTTGCCACGTACTGACTTCTAATTATGTACAATAATGAGCCAATAATATTGTTTCAATACTAGAAACTAAACTCATTACGATTTCACAATATTAAGTATTTATGGGATCATCAGAAAAATGAAAAATGTTTTTTAAGAAGAATTTTGCTAAACAGAAAATATATGAGTTCTTCCTGACCACCCAATAAATACCTCAATGAGAAATTATAAAATTAATTCTTCCTAAGTATTGATGAATCTATGTCACTAATCTTGCGGTAGTAAAACAGGGGACTTCTGTTTTACATTATCGTATATATAAATAATTGACAGAGATGAATCCCCCAGCCAATGCCACTGCACCCGAGTGACAAATGTCTCGAGGAAGCTGGCACAAGCTGACTCTGGTCGACGATTAGCATAAAAATTTTCATTCGTCATAGAATTGAAGTAATAATGATGGCTAGTTTTCTTACTGATAACTCGTGTCCAGGGTGCACTAGTTGTCTTCAAGAATACCACACTATTTGGTACAAAGGATAGTGGATCATTATCGGGGCGTGTCCTCCTCGGGTATGAATCTTGTAGATAATGTACTAATAATTTCTTCTTGTTTATCAATGTACAGGGTTGTACATGAAGTTTCATGGGTAACTCACGATCCAGAGGATGCAATTCCTTGGCACGAACTGGACAATATGCAGAGTTCTTGGGCTTCCACAGAGCCTCACAGAATTTATTGATGAGAGCATACCTAAAAACACGATGATTACAAATAGATTAGAAAATTATTTTTAAACGTGAGTATAAAACTTTTTAAAAAGTCCAAAACATACCTTTCTGGAAGTGAATTTCTGCTGACATCCTCTCCTCCCAGGAGATAAGCATCGACAATATGCGATGATTCAGTTTTGCGGATATTATTTTCCAATCCTCTGATCTCCTCCACCAGTTGAGCATAAACCACTGTATTAGGAGGCAGTTCAATATTGTCGGCCCTCTCCCAGATATTCTTCACCAACCTGAAGACTTTGGTTTTTCCCATACCCAAATAGAAAGTCAATTGGTTGCTAGGTGTTGTTCCACTGGTATCCGATCCACAGAGTACTGCATACCAATCACAGGGATTTTGTAGGATAGTCGTTGTCACATTTTTAGAAGTCATAATCATGGGAGGAGCGCTCAGGTACTTTACAACAGATTCTACGACGATTGAACGAAGTCTTTCCTCTGGTTTCAAGTGCTTGGGGACTATTCTAGTCCGGTCCGGTAGATGCCAATATTCAAGACACTCCTTCCTCATCTGCGTCTGCTTCGGCTCAGAGAGGTGCCGATTCTCGGCAAAGGCAGCGATCTTCAAGAGTCCCATCACTTCTTTCCTTCCGAAATCGTTGTTGGAACTACAAATGTAGTTGTCGAAGCTATCGGCATCTTGGAGCAACTCCACAGGTACCAATTCCCTGATATCGCCGTTTCCGTCACCCCTCAGAAGAACTTCCGTAGCATATGAAAGATAGTTGATCACAGCCTCAATTTCACTCTTCTTCTTCTCGCAAATCACGTACCTAGAACACAGGAAAGAAAAATTAAATAATTTTCCTGGAAACTTTACAAAAAAAAAAAAGTGTATTTTATGTTGTAAAAATAAGAAAATACAAACCTTGCAGAGTTGCCAGGTCTTGAAGTATTCGGTTTGAAAATTGATATTTTTTCGAAGCATCTGTATAGCAAGTAAATCAATCCCACGCTGAATGGTGTGAACAGATCGAACCACTTAGTAACAAAGTGTCCACCTGTACGCACAATCTTAGGGGCAATCAGGCATTGGCACAAGTCTTACTGTTTCGACAAAATCTCCTGAATACTTTCTATTCCCTCAACCGAAAATCCTCCATCAGCCATCATGAAGTGAACACCCTGTCTTGGGTATGGTTCATGATAAGTTGTTGATAGGCGAGTTGATTCTCCGGATCATAGATTTTACCATCACCCTTGGGTCCGTAAAAAGGATGAAAAGTTTCTGGTGGCCCGGCGTAAAATTTGTGTAGTTGAAAGTCATTGGAGCCCCTGAGGGTGAATCCAAAGCCCTTTGCATGCCACTTCCTCCTCCACAGGACATATTCACTGATTCCTCCAGGACCGGCGCATACGTCGGCGAAGTAGAGGATCTCATGTGGATGTGCACTTGTTGGATTAGTGAACATGAAATTGTAGGCTCTGTCAATATTAGCCATTTTTATAGCATCTTGATTAAGATAAAATACATCTCTCATTGTTTCAAAAGGATTGGAATGAATCCTCGCTCTTTGTATTTCACGTTTTTCTAAACCATCAAAAATGCTCTGTTTAGAGCGGATACTGATTTTAGGGTGGATTGGGGAGGAGTGCAATGATGGGTATTTTTGAACTGAATGAATTATAACACTGGGTAAATTATGCTGCCGATTCATTACTGCTGTGGACAACCACTTGGGTCAATTAAAGGAAAAACACCACGTTGGGTCGAGTTTCTTAATCGCGAATAAATTCCCGTGATTGTCTGTTAAATTTAACTATGCAAGGTGATGGTGATGTAGCTAATTGTCTGGAATAGGCGCCCACACTGACGGTGGTGTAGCTGGAAACACTCAGTAGTGAATCGGTGATTGTAGAACGAACTCTTAATTAAACGAAAACGAAACGTTATGGTCCGAATACAATGCTGAACTAACTGGCCGTTGGGTTTCCGGGTTTGCGGTAGGGCCTGACCGTTGAAGCTTATGACCTGGTGAAGGATCTGGGGCTCTCAAAATAAAGTTTCATTATCAATGGTTTTTTTCCAGGGAGCCCTGCGCATCCAACCCCTGAAATCCTCTGCTATTGTTGGTTCCTGATCATTCCTCAACCAGTAGATTTTTTCCCTGACGCTTATGATTTCTTGGGATGGATCCCATTTCCCAATGGCTTTGATCAGGGCTTGGTTACTATGACCCAAACCTCGTCTAACCTTATGCAAGGAAGCCTGAATGGGCTCAGTGATAGCATGATTTTTCTTACCCAGGCCCTTGCCACGAATAAAGTCCGTACTTACCATTCTTGTATGGACGAGGTCCGAAGTCACGTGGCGAGAAGCGGAAGATTCCTCCAGAAGGGAGCCATCCTGAGTCATTGGGGTTGAGAGAGAACCAGATCCTCTTCGCCGTTTAACCATAGCCGAAGGATTATCAAAAGTTGGAATTCCGGTGTCTTCCGGTTTAGCGACGTAATCATAACACCTTTTGCGCGAAGCGGAAGCCTGGACGACATCGCCGTCCGAAGATTCTAAAATATCAAGAAAACAATCGATTTTAGCCACAGAACTCAAGATAAATTTATCGGATTTTATGATTACTAATGAGAATTTCTATATGTTTTAAAATGAAGTTGTTGGAATTCCTGGAAGCCGACAGGATTCCATCACCAATACTAACGCCTGCTCACCATCAGGCAAAATCAAAACAACCCAGTTGTTACTATGGGCCTACTTAGCATTCTTTGGGTGATGGGGCGCCACTTCCTGGACCGCTCCTAGCTATCCTGCATAGGGAAGCTGCCCCACCACCGACCACGAGGATCCCCGCATTCGACTCATCCGATCGATCGGGCGATTCGCTCGTTCACTCGCTTCCGGATTATTGTGTTAGTAACACGTGGTTATTAAGTACTGCTCAATTATCTAAATCGATCTTTCTAGACCGCTCGAATTATTGTTACTCGTCATATCCGCGAAACGGCTCATCGGGTTTTCTTATAATTAGTTATAATAACGGACCGCTCTTCAACATATGATTAAATATTATTAAGACTGACGAATTGTGTTTGTTAATAAATCAAGGTGACACGTGCAGTGTAATTCATCTCTCTTTATTTTTTTTGGGATTGCTCATACCCCCATACACCACCCGATCCCCTCCGATCCAGAAGCTCTCCTTTTCAACAGAAGTGTTACGATAAAAATAATTAATCTGAATTTTCAAAAATAATCAAATAAATATTTATAATAAAGAATCGAATTATTGTGAAATTATTTCCCATTTCGGGAATAATCTGACAAATAAACAAACGACAAAAGCTCAAACGAATAGAAAAATAATCAAGAATCCGCGGAATTCTCTGGAATTCTCTGCATTTAGTTATTACGTTTTTGATACATACCAATAATGCCGACCTTCTTCCTCGGTCCAATGTTCACCAGGTCCTGTTCACTCGAAAGACCAGCAGACGATCCTTCGTGGAAGTTATCTCCAAAAGCTCTGGCAAGCCCTCAAAAATCAACTCAACACTTCTGAATAGAAATTATTCCCCAACAGGACGTTATAATAACTAGCTTTTTAAGAAATTAATTCAAGAATATAAACATCTAACAATATTAAAATCTTGAACTCTACAACTTGGTAAAATATCAACTTACACTTTGCACTGGCGTTTCCAACACGAGTATAGTTTTCTCACTCACACGACTACTTCACCAACAAGATAAACAGCGCAAGACACTCCACAAGAATTCGATAGACAATGTTCAATTGTTCAATTTTCGTTCAAAACACGAACTGAGTTGTTTACTGTTTTTCAAACAATTCAAGATACAAACGAACGGGTATAAGCTCACGACCGAAGATGGAGCGAATCCGACATGATTTTCAAAATTGGAAGTTCGATAGACCTGACTATTCCCTCCACTTGTCCAAAGCTGTGGACAAGTGGAACCAATCAGAGACGTGGAATAGGTCATTAAGAGGAAGGTCACCTGTTGCGGATTAGAGTGGAGAGGACCCCAGCTCAGGGGCCGTATAATTCCCAATAATCCGGAGCTCGACACTATGGCGTGACACTAGGCCTGCCCCTTCCACCTGTAACTTTATGGATTAAGACAAAGGTGCCTAATGATTATACTGGTCGTTATTATATTGTTAATTATATCAAATAATTTTTCATCGCCGGTGGTCACAGAAGTAAATATTTTTTATTATTAAAAATAAAATAAACGTAGAGAATTTTATATTGGATTTACCTTAGAGGTGTTGTCATGTAAAATATTTACTGGAGATTTTTTATGTGAAACATCTATAGACTCACTTGTAAACTGAATCGTTGGCGTGGCGTCGCTATACTAAGGTATACTTATATATATTATATGCAGTAGAGTGTACGGTGTGGCGACGGGTCGCCACGCTATACTGAGGTATGTGTATGTAGTACCTCCATCGCTCTGCCGAAGTCGCCACAACATTCAGAGACAACCAAAAAAAGAATACTTGTATTGGTACTACTCTGAACCCTCCATTACCCATGTTTTTCATTCTTCCAGAGCAACCGTAACCAAGGCAGTTTGGGGAACTCCAAGGGTCGGGGATCATCCCAGGATGTCGATTTTATTTATTTAAGGGTGGGTGATCTCTCGGAAGAGGCGCGAATACAATTATGATTGAACTTCACTTACAGGTAAATTCGTTTAATCTTACAATTGTATTCGCGCCTCTTCCTTCGAGATCAAGACTATATGTAGACTTTTAGAGATGGTTACGGTTTTTTATTCAAATCCAGAACGAATTTTATTAATATCATAAAATAACTTATCATAGACATTTCTCAATATATTTTTGGTTTCAACACAGCATTAGCGAATTCTTGAGACTCTTGCGCTAATTCCCGATTGTAAAACCGAGCAAAGGTTTTAGAGTTCTTAGACCAACCAGCAGTTTTTATGATAGTGTCAATCGAAACCCCTTCACGCTTAGCCGCTGAGGTGACTGAGTGACGCATGCTGTATGCTGAAAACTTGGCAGTATTGATGCCACTTTTTGTTAGAATATCTTTAATCCGTCAGCTTAAGGTAGACGTACTCACGGCCTTATGTGGCTTTTGCTACGAGAGTAACAATTTTTTCTGTTCGCACCTGAGCATTTTTGTACTTTTTAAATAATATGAGAGAGCCGACGCTGGACAAATTAAATCATCTCGTTTATAATAAGGTAATCACAAGAGAGGTTGGAGTTTACCTATTCCTGAAGTCTTAATGCTATCAGGAATTTTTATCTCAAAACCAGAACTTACTTCCGTAATATTATCTATATTAATAAGTGATAGGGTCTGCATGCGGTGTCCAGTAACCAACATCAACAGTACTTAGTTTTGCAGTCAATTTTTCCAAAGAAGGTGATGCATTTTTTCCCCACTCACATAGATAATTTGAGACAACTTGAGGATCCTAAGTACAGTCCTATTTCGGTAATAATGGCCGCTTTTTTGAAACACCTTTGAAAACCGTTTTATTAAAAAATTTTCTCCTAAACTTGGCCCATATAGAAGCCCTAAAGCAGAACGATAAGAGTTCAGAGTACCATATTTGGGTCCTTTTTCGAATTCTTCAGTTAAAAAACTCAATACTACCTGGGGAGAGCTCTCAAACACGTCCTCCGTATTTTTCTCACAAAAAAACCACCATTTTTTGAAACCACATTTGTATTGTCTTCTTGAAGACTCGCTCAGTGACGATAACATTATCTCGGCTGTATCTCTTGGAATATTTTGTCTTTCGTAGGCCTCCCTGATAAGAGCGCAGCCACCAGGGTAAGTTTTTGGTATAGACGATGTGACTTCCTGTGAGAAGATACGAGTAAGTTAGCCTGAGCTTCAAAATAAATGGGGGGGCTAATTGCCTTGACATATATATTGGAAACCAGGTTTGAGCTGGCCAATCAGGCACAACAACAATGCCTTCAGTTTTTTCAGATTGGATTTTTTGTAAAACACGGAGGATAACTGAGAACTGTGCGAATGCGTAAAAGAAATACTTATGCCATGGAATAGTAAACGCATCAATCGCAATTGATTCTGGGTCTCGCTTCCAGCTTACGTATTTCCTGCACTTTGTATTAGCTCTCGATGCAAATAAATCGATCTCTGGTCGATCAAACACCTTAATAATCCTCTGAAACGCCTCGTGACACAACCCAAATTCAATTTCCGATTCTTCTCTTCGTGATTCGAAATCTGCTTCTAAATTGTCTTCGAAGGCAATGTATGAAGCAAATACCCATAAATCTCGTTTCTCGCAAAATTCCCAAATTTCTTTCGAAACTGTTTAATTTTGGGAACTTAACCCCCCCTTTTTATTTATGTGGGCAATCGCCGTGGTATTGTCGATTCTCAAGAGAATGTCACAGCTTCTTGCGTCGTTCGCGAATGTTTTTAAACCCATTAAAGCTGCAATCAATTCCAACTCATTAATATGTGTCTGTCGTTCCCCATCGAATTTCCAAAAACCATGTGCTTTCATTCTATCATAATAGGCACCCCAACCACTGTAAGAGGCATCGGAGAATATTTCCATGATAGGTTTGAAACATTTAATCTGGTTCTTCGCATGAGTAATGTTATTCTCCCACCAATATAAGTCGGATTGGGATATCCCTTCAAGTGGCATGGAGGTCCCATAATCATTATGATTTGTTAATAAGGCTAAGTATTCTAATCTTTCGAACTTTCTAACGTGTACTCTTCCATATTTCCAACTAGGACAACACGCATTTATGCTACCGATGAATTTAGCAAATGATCGGATTTTTAACTTATTTTTCTTCTTTATTTCTACCTCCTGATGTAATACTTTATCTTTTTTCTTCTGGGGTAATTCAATTGACATTTCTTGAGAATCATATATGAACCCAAGGAATTGGCAACTTTTATCGTAATTTATAATAAAACCCAACGATTCAAATAATAAGCAAGTCTCTTTGACATTGTTGTCTGCGGTCTCTCGAGAATCTCCAATGAGTTATCCATCGTCTAGGTAGAAAACTGACCTGTAACCCTTTTTTCGTAATACAGAGAAAACTGGCTTCAATAGTTTAGTGAAAATATAAGGGGCAACGTTTAAACCGAACGGTAAACAAGTAAACTCATAAAGTTCTCCTATGAATTGAAAACGCAAAAATGTTCGGTCTTTTTCAGCTACTGCCAGTAAATAATAAGCATCTTGTAACGTGGTAGATTTTTACTTGACTAAAAACTCGCAGTTAACCCGCCCTTATCCCTTGACATTCCGAAAACGGAACAAATGCTCTGAAGGGCGCCAGTTGTTCTTTGTCTCGACGGGAACAACAAATCGAAAAACATAATCGAAGGGGATAACTCACGACAACGAACTAAAAATTCTAACTAAAACGTAAACTTAATAACTTAAAACTAAAGGGTCAAGGGAAAGGTGGTATTTGCTCACGCTGCTCAGGATGTAGGTTGTGGAGAGAGGGCTGGTTCGGGGTATCCTGGTCACTCGGCTATTAATCCAATAATTCAAAACTCAATACACTCTTAATATGTCGTTACGGGACGATATTTTTCTTAATATTTCCGATCATATTAACGAACAGTACAGTTTTCTACAATATTACAAATCTTAATCATAATGCAAATATAATCCCTATAATTTTTGTGTGAGAGAGAGAACCATATTTTAATCCATCTAATTGGATACAATAAATTTATCAAAACCCAATATAACAAAAGAAATATAACGATCCTAATAGCGGGCTAAATATTGTTCATTTACCCGAAAATAACTTAACAGCCTATAATTTCAAATTCCTTATTGATACCTTAAATAAATCCGAGTTACCAATTTCGAGGCGTCATAAACCCAAATAATAACGAAAATCCTAACGCACTATAATTACAAAAAAAAACGACGGGCTCTGAGAGCATAACACGTAGCAGCTAGAACGATGGACGCGGGGTATCCTCTATACAGAGGCGCGACCTTGGCGAGAAAAATACGCGGGAGATTCTCGCGGAGGCGTGCAACATACACGAACGTAAATTCGTAAGAAAACGACAAATCGTTTGACACTTTTTGCCAGCGAAGTGTAATCGCAATGGCCTAAGGCACAAAATTAGAATAAACCCGTAGGCGATAAACGCAAATACAACTTTCCAGAATAATTTGGATAAAAGGCAATAATTCGCAAATAATTCACAAATTAATTTGGAATATACGGATAATTCGTAAGAAACTTAATTTTGGAATACGAATAGACCAAAAGGCACAAAGGTACAAAAAGCTCGCGAATTCGAGAAACTTCCCAAAGAAGAAAATTCCCAAAACATACGCAGCATCCTCAAGGTCGCGAGTATTACGTAACCCTGGCATGGCATGGGGATTAATAATTCCCAGACAATAAGAAAAGCGTAAAAAACGCAAAAGGCGTAACTGCATAATTTTGGCGTTATTTAGGCTCTACCGCACAGAGCAAAATCTTAATAAACTAAACGAACCGATAAATAATACCCTGAGATGAGAATCCAGGATCAATTATTCTAAATCTTAATAACCATTATTAACCATGAACAAAAAAAACTCACGGTTACGACGTATACGCACTTGGAGACAATATACAGGGTGTAGATCAGGTAGAGGCGAAAAGTGAATAGGCATGTTTTGGGGGTGATTCTGAGCAGAAAAGTCCTTTTCCACTTTTCGATCGGACGCACCCCTGCAGAGATATGGGGGTGAAAAGAACGGCCAATGGGGCGCGAGCATTGCGCGGCTCTCCGTCCGTGTGCCACGGGTAAGCAGTGTGCGTGCTTCCCCTTCTCCTCGGGCGGACGTTCCATTCCGCTAGTGTGTAAGAGAGAGAGAGGGGGAAATATATTTCATGACAATCCTTTCGGGGGGGGGGGGCGCTAGGATGATTAAAAACCCATTATTATTTACCTTTGTATTATTTATTAAAAGACAAGATTCTGAAAACCGCGGGCATCCCCCTAGGCGTTCCAAAGCTAATTATTTAAATGTTAATTTTCTCATTATGCAATAGCCCTACCGTGTTTTGTCAAGACATCTTTTTTATTGTAAATTTAATCCTATAAAAAAAATCACAAAAAAACTTTTGTGAAAAAATTTCGCCAAGTTGACGTTTTATTGGCTGATCCTATTTTCCAAAAAAAAAATGGTTACTTTTGTTTACAAAAAAAACTTGAAATAAAAAATACGCCAAGCACATCGTTCACAATTCATATTGGTTAGAGGAACCTGATATTTCAAGTGAATGAATCCAGGAACATTTATGAATAGCAAATCGCCATTCTAAACGCTAAATAACAAAACGCCCTCTGCAAATTGTCGGCTCAAGTCTGATCAATGAGTCTGAAACACATAAATGATACATACGCTCATATGTCCATGTGTGAGCAGACTTTAATATATCTGTGATTGCTAAACTGGCCATCTTGAAAAAACTAGCGCCACCAACGGTAACTAGCGTCGCCAATTGCCAATTCGATTTTCAGAAAAAAGTCCACTTGGCGCGCCGCGTTATTTGTAAGTCAATAACACTGGGCGCTTTCCATCGTAGGGTACTGCCTAACACAGTATTAAAAAGGAGAACTACGATTGATCAAAACAACACAACAAGACATATGTTAATTAACACTGTGTCACTCTATGTCCCTTGAGGGAAAGTACCGATTGTTACCGGACAATTCATTACGATAGAACGCCTCAGTACTTCATCAGTGGATTGCAACATTACTCAACTGGAGTATTTAACCTTCTCAATTGATTCAACTGAATATGGTATTCACGATTAAGATCATTTCCACTTGATTCCTCGATCGACCGTTGAATTGGGATAATTTACAATCGAATGTTTTTCGAGTAACTATATCACCAACGATTGACTTAATTTCGGAGATTGTACAATATTTTCTCCGAAATTTGTTTATTGCTTTCTAGAAATGAAGTTCGACACCCATCTATCTAGTAACTACTCACTTACATACAATTTTTATTTTCTGAAGTATACATAAAATGCCGGGCGCGCCAAGTGGACCTTTTTCTGAAAATCGAATTGGCAATTGGCGACGCTAGTTACCGTTGGTGGCGCTAGTTCTTTCAAGATGGCCAGTTTAGCAACCACAGATATGTTAAAGTCTGCTCACACATGGACTGTTTATTTTATTGTGAGGTTCCGGGATGATTTGGGCCGGATGGGATGGTGGGTGAGGAAGTTCCGGTGATGTAGAATAATTTGGCACTGGGTGTGATGAATGTCCGATTTATTTCCCTTTAAATAATTATACACAGTGTGCACTCCGAGGTGTTAAAACTATTCTTTAATTAATAGTGGACTGTATTTTCCGCCATGTTGGTTTGCCGATCTAACCCCGTTGGTTATCCGATGGTAGCCAATAATTCCCCGGTGGAATTCCCGTAAGACACACCGTATGTCTTATCCGAATGCTAGATGATGGCGTACTGACCATCGTAACGATCCCGAGATCGATCGTGACCTCTCGTTACGATGGTCAAGGGTGATTGGCCGAGGTCGTCCGGTTGGTCATCCTGAATTGACCGCGGGATTTTGAACATGGACATATGAGCATATGTATCATTTATGTGTTTCAGACTCATTGATCAGACTTGAGCCGACAATTTGCAGAGGGCGTTTTATTATTTAGCGTTTTGAATGGCGATTTGCTATTCATAAATGTTCCTGGATTCATTCACTTGAGATATCATGTTCCTCTAACCAATATGAATTGTGAACGATAAGCTGGGCGTATTTTTAATTTCAAGTTTTTTTTGTAAACAAAAGTAACCATTTTTTTTTGGAAAATAGGATCAGCCAATAAAATGTCAACTTGGCGAAATTTTTGCACAAAAGTTTTTTTGTGATTTTTTTTATAGGATTTCACTCATTTTTGCAAAGCATAACAATCACTTGCAAAATAATATAAGCAACAAAATCAGTGAAACATGGAAGGGAAAATCATCATTCAGAAATAATTTTATCTAATCATTTAAATAATTAAAAATGATTAGACAAAATCATTAAAATTTGATGTTTTTCCCTACTATTTATTTTCACTGATTTTATCGAATCATTCAAATAATAAAAATGATTAGACAAAGTCGCTGAAATTTAATGTTCTTCCCTTTCACTGATTGTTCTTTCCTTTTCACTGATTTGTTTACCAATTAATAATTTTTTTATTTGCTATTTTTGTTTGCATCATTTGTTTCACTTATTTTTGTACAGAAAAGCATGTAAATTATTTTAAAAAAAGTTAAAAACATCAGTGACAAAAAATAAAAGGCGAATATTAATTTTTTTAATGATTTTAACTAATCATTTCCCCAATAACAACATTATGCAAACGGCTCACAAAGAAACCTCATCTGTATAGGTTAGATTTTCTGTCAGCCGGCTTCATAATTTATCTAATCATTTAAATAATTGAAAATAATTAGATAAAACCATTGAAGTTTGATGTTTTTCCATTTCATTTCGATTCACTGATTTTCTTACTAATTAATAATGTTGTTATTTGTTATTTCTGTTTGTATCATTTTTCCAATCGATTTTTGTCACTTATTTTTATGCTGAAAAGCATCTAAACTACTAAAACAAATGTAAAAGAAATCAGTGAAAGAAAATAAACGGCCATTATACGGTTTTAATGATTTTTTCAATTTCCCCGCTGTTACCGGTAGGCCTGGCAGCATTACTAGCTTCCCGCGCTACCGGTAACCGCGGTAAAAGGGAAAGACCGCAGGTACTAGATAACCGAGTTTGGGACAGTAGTGGGTCGCTGGGCGCGCGATGTGAATCGGCCTTTTTCCCGATTTAACGTCGATTGTGATTGGTCCCGTCATTTTCCCCCTAGAATGAGCCCAGCGACAGAATTTATCATCGGAACATGTACTGTGCCAACCTGGATATCTAGTAACCTTGGGGAGGAAGAGGAAATTGCATACATTATAATTGTTGCCAACTTTGACGTACAAGTCTAACGCTGAGAAAATAAAATCGCGAAAATATTACATTATGATGGTTGCTATGGGCGGATATTTTTATTTATTATTGTTTATCAAGAAATAAAAATATCATTAGAAAGCTCATAGTCAACTTATATAATATAACTATGCACGAATTTCGCGAGAAATTTTCATATAACGAGAAAAAAAATTAAAACCAATCGGGGAGTAGTTGTGTCGTGTATATTATACGCGACAGCATCGGCCGATGACGTCACACGGGCCTAAAACGTCAACTTGGCCGATACGCTCTCGCGTATCTTGATTTACAACAAGAAAGGTCTCTTGACAAAATCCTGTAAAAGAGCCTCTTATCGAGATAATTAATAATAAACAATCGAGGTCAAAATTCCGAGGGGATAGCTCGCGATTTTCGCACAATCCGGAGCAATAACCGCGTTATCTTGATTATCACGTAAACAAATGGATTTACGGCCTTTTGTCACACGACATTTTTTGCAGAGAATCAAATTTTCTACAATAAATGTTTCCTGGTGGAATCCCGTAAATCCATTTGTTTATGTAATAATTGGATTTGAAATTTAAACAACAATCCGCGATTAATTATTAAACTAAGACATCTACGCGATTTTTCGATAAGATAATTAATGTGTAAAATAGGATTTCTCGGAAAAAAATGGGGAGCAATCGGGAATAGGGAGCAATAAACGGAAAAAAGGCCTACTGTGTTTTTGTAAATTTTGTTTTTATTGTAAATTTCATTTTTAATTACATAGGGAAAAAGAGGGCCGATTTTTTTTCTTTGGGTGGACTACAATCTATTTTCGAAGTGTCCACCTCCAGCAGCGATGCACAGTCGGGCACGTTTCAGCAAATTGGCCCTCATTCGCTCCAGTTCATCAGGAGTAATAGTTGCGACTGCTGCGTGCAGCAGCGCAACCATTTCCTCCTGATTCGCGCGGTGGTGAACGTGCATGCGCGACTCCAGAGTACCCCACAAGAAAAAATCGAGTGGGGTAAGGTCTGGAGAACGCGGGGGCACGCAACGGGTGGTGCTCGTCGTCCGGCCCTGTCCCGGTCATTTCGATTCCCAATCCACCGCTGGGGGAACCATTCATTGAGCTTGTCAATGACCGGTACGCAGGTATGTGCTGGTGCTCCATCGTGTTGGAACCAGACATCCCTGGAGGCCGGACCATCACCAACAATCGGCGCAAGCCGCTCCCGCAGGAATCCCAAATAGTTCCCTCCCTGCCAAAAAACAAATAATTATTAGTAGAAACCTGTCATACTGGGTTAGACATCGAAGTCCAACATGAAACGCAGTATTGACTATGGGGAATACTTACGTCCAGACGTCCTGGAAGATGGTGTATGTAGACTTCATCGCCGAGGATTCCTCCCCAGACATTCAATGTATCCCAGCGATATTGGAAGTTTGAACATTTCGCGAGCCGAGGATTTTCAACCGCCCAATGATGCTCATTGTGCTGGTTGACGATCCCCTTCTTCGCGAAAAGTTTTTCGTTCGTCCACAGTATGTTTCGAAGAAAGTTTGGCTCTTCACTCCTGTCGAGGAGCCATCTACAGAAGGCCAAACGCTTGGGGAGGTCCTCGGGCTTTAACTCCTCGACCGGGGTGAATTTCCAGGGACGAACCCCTTCCTCCTGCAGAACTTTATGCACCGTGCTGTGTGGAACTCCTAAGGAAGCCGCGATCCCCCGAATGGATTGCTCCGGATTCTCCTCCACGGCCTCCAGGGTTGCTTCCTCCACTCGTACCCCAGCATTAGGTCTTGCACGCCCTTCACCGCCATGTCGCGGAAGAATATTACCCTCTCGGAGGCGTTGCAGGGCGTTTCGAAATGTTCGTGCCTCAGGAACCACTCGATCAGGGTACCGTTGCGCGTACAACCGTGACGCTTTAGATCCATTACCCCTTGCTATACCATAAATGGTCACCATATCCGCATATTCAACTGCACTAAACTTTGCCATTCTCCGACATCAATTTAATAACACTGCACTTTTTTCTTGATTAGACGAGAATCGTATAGGACCAAGCAACCGCGAAAACTAGCTCTGTCTTGGAAGACGCCTTGAGGGATATTGACGCTTTGGAAAAATCCGTGGAAAAATTTTCCCTGTCAAGTATAAAATAAGAATTTTTATGAGTGAAAATGGCCTGTTCCTCTCGTTCAATTGTCCCATCGTCCACAGATGGGAAATTTGGACTTGAACGTGCCACATGTCAGCAACAATCCATACCGGTAGTGGGAAAACCCTTTTTTTTTCGCGGGCGGCAACAGATCAAGTCGTAAAGCTGTGCGACACAGCGTCCCTTCCAGATGGGCCTTTACGACAGGTAGTTAGCCAAATACCGTAATTACCTCAGCTTTAGAAGAGTCCCTAACTATTTACGACTTTTTGTCGTTTATTGCTACCGAACCCGGGAAAATCCCCAGCCATCTCCTCTGACAATTATCTTGTAAAGCAATGGGTTTACAACATTTTGTCAAGACGATCTTTTTGCGAGACAATTTGATTCTCTGCAAAAAATGTATTGTGACAAAAGGCCGTAAATCCATTTGTTTACGTGATAATCAAGATAACGCGGTTATTGCTCCGGATTCCGCGAAAATCGCGAGCTATCCCCTCGGAATTTTGACCTCGATTGTTTATTATTAATTATCTCGATAAGAGGCTCTTTTACAGGATTTTGTCAAGAGACCTTTCTTGTTGTAAATTAAATTTACAATAAAAAAGATCTGTTTGTTGAGGGAACAGTTGTGTAGGGTGGATCCGGAGATTTCAGGGAAACTGGTTGATCGTGTAAAGAATTTAACTCGCGGAAATTATCACACACAACGATTTCTTAATTTATTAAAACGCGTGGTCAATTTCAATGCGGGTTATTACAGTCTTTACAAGTTGATTAGGTGATGTACGGTTAAATTATGTTGATGTACAATTTAGTTGATTTCACGGTGAGTTTCGATAGCGAACTTTTCGCGGTGAAGGTCGATGATAGACTCTAGGTGAGTGGGGTGATTTTTCAAAGATGAGTGATAGACTTCGGCTGGTGACCGTTGACCGACAGGTCACGATCATTGCCGGAGTTTTCCGATAATTATTTTTCGTTGAAACCGCCCGAGTTTATCTTAATTCTAAACATCCCGGGGGCAATTCACCATCGGAGGTGGTGAATTTATTCTGTTGATTGACTGTTGAGCTTCTGAGTTGATTTCTGGTGGGTTGAGATCTTGTTTGATGATATCTCTCAGTCCTGTGATTCCTGGGAGTCCTCTTGAAGTTCTTGTTGATCTTCTTGTAGTTGTTCTGTTGGTAGCAGGCAGAGTTTGGTGATGGGTCGATCCCAGGTGCTGACTCGTGTTTGGTACCTCTCTGGATTAGGCGTACCGTCCGCGTGCCTGGCTACTTCTGAGTAGGCTGTCTTGACAGTCGCCACTCTGGTGAGTCCGTCGTCTCCCGGGTGAACTGCGGTGACTCGTGCTAGTGGCCACCTTGCTGGTGGAAAGTTTTCGTTCACCACTAGCACCATGTCTCCAACCTTGATATTTTCCTGGCGTTGATTCCACTTGTAGATGGCCAGGTATCGTTGAAGACATTCTTTTGACCATCTTGACCAGAATTGTTGAATTTTCTGGGTGATTACGTTCCACCGATGCATCTTGGATGGATTGTCATCCAAGTAGGATGGCTCTGGGATCAGTTGAAGTGGCTCACCTATCAGGAAGTGTCCTGGGGTGAGCGTCGTCTGGGTCATCAGACATTGGTGAGATCGGCCTGGAGTTTAGGCAGGCCTTGATCTGGATCAAGATGGTGTTGAGCTCTTCATAGGTGAGTGTCGTTGTTCTCAGCGTACGTTTCAGGTGATGTTTCGTTGATTTCACCGCTGCTTCCCATTTGCCACCAAAATGGGGTGCTCGTGGTGGGATGAAGCTCCGGCGAGTTCCATTTGTGGCAAGTGCAGCTTGGATTTGTTGATTCTCTGATGATTCCTCGTTGTATAATCGATGTAGGACTCCAGCAGCTCCTTCAAAGTTGCTTCCGTTGTCACGATACATCACTTGGGGGATTCCTCTTCTCCCGGTGAATCTCTTGAATGCTGCGATGAATGCGTCTGTGCTTTGACGCGTGACCAGCTCCAGGTGCACTGCTGATGTGCTCAGGCAGACGAAGACTGCGATGTGCACCGCAGCTGGTTGAGCATTTGTTGGTCTCCACTTAAGTATGGGCATTGGACCAGCATAATCCACCCCTGTGTGGAGGAATGCTCTTGATGGTGATACTCTTGCTGTGGGAAGTTGTCCCATCAGCTGTTGGGCTCGTTGAGCCCGATATCTGGTACAGATGACACAGTGTAGGATGTGGGATCGAACTGTGCCACTGTCGCCAATTATCCAGTATTTTTGGCGGGTGATTGCCAACGTGAGTTGAGTTCCTCCGTGGAGTGCTCGTTGGTGAGCTTCGTTGATGACCAGTGTGGTGAGTCGCGACTGGCGAGGCAGTATGATGGGGTGCATCTCGTCAGCGTCTAGTTGAGCGTTTCTGAGTCGTCCTCCGACTCTCATGATTCCTAGCTCGTCTAGGAATGGAGTCATCTTGGCTAGTTGATGTCCCGTTGGCAGTTGATGGTCTCTCCTGAGGGTCCTTATTGCTGAAGCAAAGAATTGTTTTTGTGTTAGTCTTACCCAGAATAGCCGAGCCTTGTTGAGTTCGTCAGGTGTGAGGACTGGTGTCTGAGGTGTTGGTTGCCTTCTGAACCTATTCATTGCCCTGCTGATGGTCGCTGACACTTGCAGCACTTTTGATAGTGTTGAGTATCTGTCTAGCAACTCTGCTAGTGCGTTGACGTTGACCTCAGCTGCGACTGGATGAGCTGGTGAGGGTTTCGCTTCCATTGAGACCTCTGCAGGGACGTCTATTGTTGATTGTGGCCACTGGTCTGGCTCTAGATTAAGCCAGTCAGGTCCTGACCACCAGAGTGGATGTTCGATGAGTTGATTTGTTGAGATCCCCCTTGAGGCACAATCTGCTGGATTTTCCTTTCCACTGATGTGCCTCCATGTTGCTTCTGGCAATGTCTCTTGGATTTCTGCTACTCTGTTGTGGACAAATTCCTTCCAGCGTGAGGGATGACTGGTTATCCACGCCAGAGCAACAGATGAGTCTGACCAGAGGTGAGTTTCCACGTTGTTGAGTTCTAGCATTTGGTGAGTTGTCTTTGCAAGGCGGGTGAGCAGTAGTGCAGCGGTGAGTTCGAGGCGAGGGATGGTCATTTCCTTGAGTGGTGCCACCCTCGTTTTTGCACATACGATGATTGTTGAGGTCGGTTCGTTGAGTTTCTTTGATCTGATGTAGACTACTGCGCTCATTGCCGATTTGGATGCATCGGCGAACCCGTGGAGTTGTATGTTGATCGATTCTGTTGACAGTCTGACCCATCTCGGGATTGAGATCTTATCTAGCTCGTTGATTTCCGCTCGAAATTTCCTCCTTTGTCGTACGTAATCCGTCGGCAAGGGATCATCCCATTTAAGTTTCAATCTCCATAGACTTTGGATGAAGATTTTGCCAAGGATGACAACTGGAGCGATGAATCCCAGTGGATCAAAGATTTGGGCGATCTCTGATAGCACTGATCTCTTGGTGAACGTCTTTGAGGTGAAGTTCTTGGCCTTGTATTTGAATGTATCGGTTGATTGCTGCCAGCAAAGACCTAAGACCTTGGTGATTGCTTCTTCGAAATGCACTGTTGAGTTCTGTGGGGAGAGGCCTAATTGTTGAAGAGCTTCTGGTGAGTTGCTGCTCCATTTCTGGAGTGGGAAGCCACCGGCTTCGCAAAGTCCTTGTAGTTGAGTAGCGATTTCTTTTAGTTGATCGATGGAGTCGGCACCGCCGTAGATATCGTCTACGTAGCGACCGTTTCTGAGTGTCTCTACTGCTGCTGGGAAGCGGTGACCTTCATCCTCCACCAGTTGTTGAAGGACTCTTAGTGATATCCATGGTGAACAGTTGAGCCCATAGGTGAGTGTGGTCAGTTGATAGGTGATCTCTTCATGGTCTTCGTTGAGCCACAAAATTTGTTGCAGATCCCAATCGTCTTGATGAACCCGAATTTGGCGAAACATCTTCACGATGTCTGTCCCAAAAACGAACTGATGTTTCCTCACCCATGTGAGGACGTTGACTGCATCCACTTGCAGTTTTCCTCCAGAATAGAGAATGTCGTTCAATGAGATTCCTGTTGAGCTCGCGCTGGAGCCGTTAAATACGACTCATAGTTTCGTGGTGATGGCATCGTCTCTCAGAACCCCGTGGTGCGGTAGATAATAGTCTGGTGAGGGTTCTGGAGTCTCTGGTGCTTCTTGAAGGTGATTTAACTGATGATACTCTCTGATAAAGGCCTTGTACAGGGCTGAGTACGCCTCATCCTTTTGTAGGCGTCTCATTACCGAGTGTAGTTGACGTGTTGCTTTGAGCCTCGAGTCACCGAGGGCTGTTGCTGAGGTTTTCAGGGGGAGCCTCACAACATAGCGCCCGGTCTCGTCTCTGGAGTGCGTCGATTGAAAGTGCATCTCGCACTGGTGATCCTCTGGTGATAGCTCATGACACTCCGTTGCATTGTTGATTTCTTCCTGGACCCAGAATTTTTGGAGAAGCTCTAGTAGCTGTTCGTTCGCGGAACTCCGTACTGCAGTTAAGGAGATTCTCGGTGAACAGCCTTGGCAGTTGATTGGACCTGATATTATCCAACCAAATGCTGTTTGTTGGCCAACTAGTTGAGTTGATGTCGATTTGATAACCTTTTCTTTGATGATCCGCCCATAGTTGTCTGATCCGATAATGATGTCGATTGGTCCAGGCTTTAGATAATCTGGATCGGCTAGTTGAAGATCCTGTAGTGAGCCGATCCTCGTCGTTGAACATGAGAATGATGGCAGTCGTGTGGTGAGTTTCTTCAAGATGTGTGCGGTGATTTCAACTTGTTGATTTCCAATCGTTGAGTGCAGCACGACTGGCACCACTCCTCTCGTGGTCCCTGAAGGTGTTCCACCGATTCCGATTAGTTCGAGCGTTGAATGTGCTCGTTTCAGGTGGAGTTGATGAATTAGATTGTCGGTGATGAACGATATTTCTGAGCCTTGATCGGTTAGCACCCTGGCGTCGATCAGATATCCTCGTGATGATGCTGCTTTTACTAGCGCCGTGGCTAGCAGCACAGATGGTTGCGTTGAGTGCCGTTGATTACTGTTGATGGCTGGTGATTTCTGATTCTCGTTGATGTTCTCTTGCGCACTGATCCGTTGATTGTTGAGGTTCACTGTTGCAGTTGATCTCTGCTGTTGAGTTGATTCTTCGACTTGACTCAGGGGGGCGTAAATCCTCTCAGTGGCCGTTGAATCCATTGATTTCGATAATTGATGTGCTGTTGGTGATATGGATCAGTGAGACAGAGGACGAGTTGTGAAATGGTAATTGAAATTCACTCACTCGATTCCTCTGCCGCTGGTGTGGGCGCTGGTGTTGCCAGGTTGAACTTCCTCAGCTGCCCAGCGTCTTCCATTAATTCCACGTGGCCTCCGTGGAGTAGAGTATGGTGACGTTCTTCCTGTCCTAGGGCCTGGCTTTTGTAGCAGCTCTTCAGGCAGGTGCACCTGCTCAGTAGGTGTGGCACCAAGCAGTTGAAGCACAACCGCTTGCTGATGATGATGTCGACTCGTTTGATTGGTGAGAGGGCGATGAACTTCTCGCATCTCGCGATGTAGTGTCTTCCTGTGCAGAAGGCACAGTTATTTCTCGGAGGAGCCTTTGTTGATGTCTCTGTTGCTCTCTCCGTTGTTGATGCCACGTGTGCTACTCTTCTCCTGCTCGCGACAGGCGTTGTTCGTGGCGTTGAACTGTTTGTGCTAGTTGAGTGAAGCTTGTCTCCTGAGTTGATTCCCCTGGCGTATGACTCGATGAAGTTCGTAAACTCCTCGAGCGTCGGGAAGTTTCTGCATTCTCCGAGTTTCAATTCCCACATCTTCAGGGTCTCGGAATCGAGCGATTGTCGCAGCAGGTGTATGATCATCTGCTCAAGCAGTCTCGATGTGGTGAGTTTCGTCATTTGAGGCAGCTGGTCCAGCGTCTCTACTGCCGCTGCTGCATTGGCGGTGAGATTCTCTGAGGATGCCTTGTGGATTTTCGGCAAGTTGAGCACTCGATTGAATAGAGCTTGTGCGATGAGTCGTGTGTCCTCGTATTTCTTTACGAGTTTCGTCCACGCCTTATCGTAGTTCTCTTCAGTGACGCTGAACGTTGAGATGAGTGCTGCTGCTGACCCTTTCAGCAGGCCCTTGAGGCGAGCCAGCTTCTGCACTCCTGGTATGTTGGGGTCACTCCCCACCATCGAGAGATACAGATCACTCCAATTTTTCCATTCGGAGTATCTGCCGTCGAATGTGTTGAGTTCGATCCTCTTCAGTTGATTTCCCGATTGGTGTGATGATTGGGTAGGTGGTGTTGATTTCTCGGCGAGTTCCCTTCGCTTGGTGAGGCCCTTGAGTTGATATATGAGCCCTATGCTCGCTGTTTTCAGCTCTTCCGCTAGTAGTAAGTGGGCACGATTGGCGAATTTTCTTCCAGGAATCGCCCCCCTTCCCCCTTTTTCAAGACGTGTCCGAACACGTTTTCCCCATTGTCCTTTGAGGAGGACGTCGCCGCTCTAGGGCCCCCTGGGGTGAGGGTCCCCAAAAAATGTCATTGTTCGACAGGAAGTGGGTGGTGGGTGGGTGGCAAGGAATGCGGGCAGGTCCCAAAACGCCTGAAAGCATTCCATTGTTATGCAATGGAATGTCGTTCACGTGTTAAGGGAAACTGGCCCATTATTTTTTTTTTAGATGGAGGATTGCGCAATGCCCTGGCATGAATGGCGCAGTATATGAATGCTTTTTTTTTTTACAGGTTTTTTAGGGCAATAAATTTTCCCTTTCTATGGAAGACCGTTGGAAAAATTCTCAACGATGTCTCCTTTTTTTTTGACTATGTTTTTCTCTCTCTTTTAGTGCATGTTGTTTCCTTTTAAAAGGTTTTTTTTTTTATTTAAAGATAAAAAATGTTTTTTGCCTTCCGTCTTTTTTATACCTGAAAAGATGTTGAGGGTTTTTGTAATAAATAATTAAACATAGGGTTTAAATTTCATCTTTTTTTTTATATTTCATAAAATCGTAGGTTCCATTTTACAAATGAGTTACATAAAATCATATGTGTATGGTTTTTCAATATGAGGGCATTCTGTAAGCCCCTCCCGCGAATTTATCCAAATAATTGTAACAATTATGGAATAATTCTCCAAATAATTGATACAAATAACCAAGATTTTCGTGGGGTATTGTACGTCGAAGATCATCGCGAGCCAAGAGATAAATTTCCTCGAAATTTACGCGTATGCGATGATGAAGATCCTCCGTGGCAGGCATTCTATTATAATCCATATAATTCATAGCAATTCCTTTAATTGATTGTACAAGCGATTCCTTATATTCCTTGAGAGGCAATGTCTCCAAGAAATCCAGCCACTGATTAATCCATGCAGCCTTGTTTTTCAATGTATTGATGCTCTGTCCCATCATCATTATGGGAGTCTGATTTGCATCATCATTGCGAACAAAGGTCACGCAGGGATTTTCAAAACTGCGGTGGAATTTCACGTTTATGGCCCCAAATTCCTTTGCAGGTAGATTGTGGTTGATCTTTGGGTGGAACTTCTCAGGGTCAAAGTAATCGGTTACAGCATCCAAATCGTTGAAAAAAAGGGTCCATTCTTCTCGTGTCATTGACAATATGGCGCGTTTCGGGCGTACGCCCATAAATTGCACAACCGGGACGAATTGACCGAAACACGTAACTTTTAAGCCGACACGAATTTGTTTTGTCTCTGATCTATTCAAAGATATAACTTGAGACAAGGCCACATGCTGTTCAGCATCACTGAATCCCTTTTGTTTGTTGCTCTCCATGTTGAAAAAATGAATGGGTGAAATCAGGACGACTGAATCAAATCCACCGCGAGCACCCGCGTTTTATAGCGCTACGTATGAGAGTGGAGGGGGACAGAATCCCCCACTATACGCATGACAGACCTATAACCGTCACACATTATCCCCCACCGCAGGGAGTTCTGCGGCGGCGGCGTCACACATGCGCCCCACTTTCGCGGTTTTTGTATGTTGCGCGGCACCCCCCACTCTTACCATGGAACCTTCCTATACCGATTTTTTTTGTTAAATCGAGTGACGCGTTTGTTGTCATTCGTTAAAAGGCATTGCAATAGTAAAAATGTCTAAAAACTTTGAAAGTTACGATTTAGAGTCCCTTAAAAAATATCTCGCGGGTCGCGAATCGTATGAGGGACGACAAAAGCCTCAATTTCGCCAGAAAAGAGTACGCGTATGTGTTGATAAATATACCGATGATGATTACCTAGATAGTGATGACATGTGCAGTCCAACAAAAGCGCGGAAAATCGCGATAGGGTCAGGATTGGAATGCGAAGTGGAAGATTTCCTTGTTGATCCTTCTTGTGTATGCAAATATAAATTTCTCGGTGAAATATGGAATAAAATCCATATCAGATATCGCAGGGATAAATTACACTCTCAAGATGAGGGCATAGACATGTGTACGACTTTTAAAGTATGTTACAATGAAGAACCTGCAGAATCTAATAAAGAAATCGAATCGAATTTTCAAATGAGATATAATCCTCCATCCTTGAGAAGCATTGCAATCGCGAATTTATTAAATGAAAGGAAATATGCGAAAAATGAAAAAACTTTGGCTGTGGTTACTAAAGCAATTGTGCATAATAGTGATGTATTATTATATAAAATGTCGAAGTCAAATGGTTTTTTCGACTGCATAGAACACACAAGATTATGCAAAGCAGGAGTGGGGGAAAAACTCTATTGGTACTACTTTTTTAGGGCGTGTGAGGAAGAATATTATCTCCCTGCGGGGGAGGAGACATTGGTCTACAAGAAAGGAAATGGGCCAATCATTGACCTTTCCTTTCAATAGCCAACAAATGCAAAACAAGTGGGGGGGCGAAAAAAAGGAAAACTCGAGCATCCGCCCCCATCAGGTATGCAAAGGACCCCCCACCAAGGGCAAATCTTCAAAAAAGTGTGGAAAACTTAGCCCCTCCTCCTCTAAACTAGGGATGCATCAAGGACCCCAGTGAGATCATTTTACTGCATTTACGTTTTTTACGTCAAAATGACATCAAGTCAAATGAACTCATCTCCAAAATCCAGTTATCAATCAGGTTATCAGCCTGGAACTTTTAAACCTAAAAAATCTAAATATGGTGGAAACAAGGCCAATCAAAACGGAATTAAGATAATTAGTGATCGTGTAGTGCAATATAACAGTGATGAGAAAAGATCAATTGAAAAAATAGTGAAAAAAGTGAAACTTCAAAGACATGAGATTTCCAAGACAGGTCCTGTCATAAATATTGACTTTGACCTTCAAAAGGTTGAAAAGAAGAAGAAAAACTCAGCCAGACGATTGGGCCATAAATCAGCCGGTAGCACTCAAAGTGGCTTTAAAATCCTGAAAGTCAATAATAAAAAAACAAGTGAAATTATGCAAGTGAGTACAGAAGAAAAAAAGTTATGGATTAATATGTTAGAAAAAGATCTTGATTTATTCAATCAAGTGAACTACATTGATAAGAAAAAGGATCTGAAAAAAATACAGGCTCGCGAAAAACGTTTAAAACTCGCGGAAAAAAAGAAGGCCGACTTTATCGCTCGGAAAAACAAAGCTAAGGAAAAACAAAGACAATTTAGAGCTCGCGAATCAGAAAAAAATCGATCCAAGGACAACACATCGAAGGATATCATCCCTGAGCCCATGATGGAATTGGATTCATCGTTCGAGATCATTCCCAGCACTCCATCAGTGATCAATTTAATCCTGGAACGCGAGGGTGAAGATGCTCAGCATGGATAATTGAATTTCGCGACCTCAACCCCGAAAAGTAAATATTCAATCAATCAATCATATGAATTTTGAGATTAGATTGATTGAGGCTAATCTTGTATTGTTTTTTTGTTTCAGAACCGCGAAAATCTATCGAGGAAATCGAGGCCGTTCTAATCGCGTTGGGCGCGAATCTAGAACAAAGGAATCGCGAGGACGATTACGGAGGGCGATGGGCTCCAACGCAGCGCCAAAAAGAGCTTGATCAAATTGCGATGCAATTGGATCAAAGCGGGGATGATGATGATGAAGGATTGGCCATCCAGAGTCTTGATTTCACCCCGTTATCACCCAGTAACCGTTCGGGTTAAAAATTCATTAAACATGTCTGTATTTTTTTGAATACCTGAAATAAAAGTCATACATTTTATTGCCTTACCTGTGAGTCTTGACTTTTTTTTATTGCTAGGCAAGACCCAATATTCCCTCTCCTGTCCCCAGCCCTTTTTTTTTCACGTAGAAGCTAGGAGAAATTTCTCTCTCGCTTCTTCTTCGTCGGCGTCCTGTAGTCTTTCGTTTATTGTCTCTTTCCTTCTCGTTGTTTAGAGGGTTTAGAGAACAATTTTGACTTTTTCCTCGTCTTTCCTACATAAATCCTTACCCCCATCTCCCTCTAACTTACGGTTTAGAGGGTTGAGGGCGAAATAGTGGGGCAGAAGTTATATAAACCGTGAGGTTCCACTACTCACCCTCTTTCACCATCACCATCCCCGAGGACTAGTGTCGTGTCCAGTTTTAGTGTTTTTTGTGTGTTTATTTAAAAAAAAAAAAAAAATGGTGAAAGTGACATGTGCAGGAGCGTGCCAAGAGCACTTAGCCCGCGAGGTAAGCTTTTTTCATATCTTTTGCATGTTTTTCGTGGGGTTTCGCGGTTTTTCGCGCGATTTTTTATATGTGTTTCGCGGTTTGTTTTTAAATTTTCATCTTTTCGCGTCTGTGGGTTTCATTTCGCGTATTTTTATATTCTTGGGTTTTTTGTTTTTGGTTTTCATTTCGCGTATTTGTATATTGTTTAAATGTCGGCATGCCTATACGTTTCGCGTTTTTTAAATTTCAAATCCGCGTTTTTTTTCATTCAAATTTTTGGTGTTATAGTTTTGATTTTTTCGTTTGTTTTCGTTTTTTAGATTTTTCGGTTTTCGTTTGTTTTAGTTTTAAATTCATGCGGCTTATTTTAGTTTTTGGATTTATTCGTTTTCATATTTTTGTTTTAGTTTTTGATTTTCGTTTGTTTTAATTTTTAAATCCATTTTGTTCGGCTTTTTTTTTTTTTAAATTTTTAATTCATTGTGCTTTTTTTTTCATTTTTCAGATGCAGGCAACCAGGAGGGAGCGGGCCTACCTGAGAGAGGCCAATGCGTGGCTGCGGTGGGAGGACAAGGAGGGTGAAACCCTGGAAGGCGAAAATATTTTCGCCATCCAGGATTTGCACGCCAGGGCCGCCAAATGGTTGGCGGATTCCGAGGACGAGGCCTACATGGTGAGTTTTGTCTCTCTCTCTCTCTCTCTCTCTCTCTCTCTCTCTCTCTCTCTCTATCTCTCTAT